>NC_142677.1:3395000-3692500 GCF_964200805.1 Pocillopora damicornis
CATTTCCTGAGAATGACTCATCATTTCACTTGTCAGCCCATCTACAATATATGAAAAAACCGAATCGGAATCACCAAAAGCCGCCTAACCAGAGGGACAAGGAAGCTGTGATAAAAAGGCCGAACTTTTGCCTAAATACATGGAGTTATCAACATTTTTCAAAGTGGCGTCTATCTTAGGACTGGCTGGTTTTTTCTTTTTCTCACCCTATCCTTGATCAAAATACACCCGTGCAGTCCTTACAACTGAAGAGGAAATATGCATGAGGATACTCAATTGGGAAGAAAGGGCTTCAAAGTCTTTAAATAAAAATGAAAACTGTCCCAACGATTGATATGGAAATATTCTGTCGGACCGTACGCTATAATCATCAATGTGGTTTTTCCTTCTTTTTGTTCCATACTTGAACAAAATAACCTTTGCAGACCTCGCGAACAAGGAGAAATTGTGCAGAAGAAACGGGCTTCAAAGTCCCAACAATAGGTATGGAAATGTTTTGTCGCGCCAAGTATCTATTTGGCTGCATACACACAAACACAGTTATTTGAGGAGCTTTGTTCTCTTTGATAAACCTGACCTCTTCTTCTTGGACAATAGTAAAGAATACTTTTGGTGGCCAGTGTTATCGTTCATGAGTGTAAAAAAGCGACCAGTAAACTGACCGTGATTCACGCAATGATGGCAATGAAGAAACCGTGGTAAAAATACTTGTCTTAAAGCCCATGGCACCGAACCAAACTAGATTTCAAATGAATTGGTATGCACGTTTTTAATTAAATGCAAATCTCATCTAACGTGCCAAAACTAATATAATCAGCCTAAAAAACACGAAACATTTATCGAGTGATGGACAAAGAAAAAAATCTTGAATTGAGAACATACATCAATGTGAGCAGGGAATCCAGCTTTATTTCTAGTTCTGTAGAATTCTAATCAAGCAACAAAATGTCAATAGTTGATATTCTTTTGAATCCAGCCCTCGTGGACTGAAACCATTTCGGGCTTGTAAAAATACGTTTGGCGATATCTGGAAATTCTACCAAAAGAATCTTTGTCAATCACTTGAGTTTTACTGAGGGTGAACAACGAATCTGCCATCCGCTTTCAGATATCAGAAAATGTTAATATAATGTTGAATTTTTCAGTCTTTCACTATTTCGGAAAATTAACGGTGAACGAGGATTTTTGTGCCGTGTAACGTATTTGTGATAAAAACTGTGAATACAACAAGTCAACTATGAACAACAACACTTTGTCGGCCTGTTTAGCGGTGACTGACGCATTAACTGGTCTCGCCTTCTCCCCATTTCATGTTTTTTGTTTCTTGCTTTCGCTTACTTCATCAGAAAGAAAGATATTTTTAGCGAGTTTATAATCTCATAATTTTCGGCTATGTCAGAGATAAAACCAGATTCAGAAATAAACTGGGTGTCAGTAATTTCACCGAAGTTCGAAAGCGATCATGCAATATTATACTAAAGAGCAAACGATACAAGGAAAACAAGACCGGCTTTTGATACTATGACTGAGGATTAAATTGTTTACCAAAACAATCCACTTAATCCCACTAATTTTGTTGAACTAGTGTACATTTTCATTACTCATGGTGAATTCAGGATGTATAGTAGATTTACTACAGTGAGAAAGTGATTTTCCCTCACACAGCTCTTTGGGTTTTCTTTTCCCTATTTAATCTTTTCCTCGTCTAACCAAACTTTTATATTTTATGATTCCAACACAATCAACAGCTTCATGCACATGATTAATACAATTAAGAATTTCGAGTCTAATTCATGCGCAAGGAAAAGCCAAGCGGTAGCACATGCACTCTAAACTGCTCCAAGAAGGCGAAGGAAGACTTACCAAAGAGAGCAAGGCACTTAAGAAAATTGTGTTTGTGGTTGGGTTGCTCTTTTTGCCTTCTTCCAGTTAAGTTCTGTGTCTTCGTTTAAATTACAGGCATTTATGATATTTCCCCGTCAACGAACTATTCATGCGAACATGAGCCATATCAAACTCGCTTGTTAATCAAATGATTTACTTCTGGATACAAAAATAAGTGAGCAAGGTCATACATAGAATAAGAACCCAGTTCGTAGATCCAAACATCTAGTGGAAGAGGGAAAAGGGGTGGAGAAAATTAATCGTAAAAACGTCCTTAACGAGGCACTATTATGATGACAAAATATTATGCTTAAATCAGTGATAATCATTTTAGTAATTTTCTGATACTTTTCACGGTCACTTCACTTTAACTGGGATGAGTTTCTGTTTTCAGATTTGCAATTATTATATATTTTACGCTTTTGCCATCAACTCATTACACTAGGGTTATTGATGATAATTATTGTAGGAAAACATACTTTGGGTAAAGAAATTCAAATTGATTACATCCAATCTTCTATTTCCATAAAGCTCGATCGAATGCATTCAAGAAATTGTCATTGGCAAGATGTTTACACATTTAATTTTTGTTTCTTCAATTCTGGGTGAACAATGCGGGCCGATTTTTTCAGTCTTATCTGTTATTTCTCCTTAATCGTAGAAATGTACATGTAAATGTTCAGTTTCTATTTTGCAATTAAATCAAATTATTCGTTAATTTGTCATGATCAGTACCACTGTTATTGTAAAGAATTGTTTGGAATAGATACACTGCGCTTGATGCCTTACTTGCGTAGACCGATTAACTTCCAACTAATTGTTCATTTTCCACACACATATGTTTAATTTCATTTCAACTGGTTAAGCTAATACTTTTCTTGAACATAGATAGCATTTTGTAAGGCCGATCGAAAAACAAAAACAAAAAAACAAAAAACAGAAAAATCGGATTTGGGAGCTCAGAGGCGAGCTTTACGAATTTACAACTAGCTGCACGTCAGCCTCGTAAGAAGTTTCATCAGTGAATGGGGAAATAGTTAACACTTATTCAACGACACTGAGGCGTATAATTGCTTTAGTATGTACCACACATGAACCAAACAATGTGTTTGTTTCTTTCGATAGACCAAAAATGGTTCGAAACGAAACTCAACCTCGCGATTTTGTCTCATCGCCTTCTCGGAGCGGAATAGTACTTGCTACTCAAATCTGATCTAGAAAATCAACACGCGAAAAGTAATGTTCACTTGTGTGGTATCTATGTGATTCACATAAATCTGGCTGTTTTCGAAAGGATGAAATGAGATATAATTTCAGGGATTTTAGATGATTTCCTTTCGAAACAATGCGTTACCAACGTTCTTCGCTTCGGTTTGCATGATTTTCCACTTGAGTTTTCCACGAAAATAAATTACAGTATTTCCCAATTGTGCTATCAGTGGTAGTCCCCTTTGAAGCAACAAAATACAAGTTTGGTTAGACTAGTAAAAAAGTTTTAATAGGAAAAATAAACCAACATGAGTTTGAATCGGTGAACATGGAGAAGGTTTGCTCCGACTCTCACAATTAGGCAACTTTAAGCCAGCAAAGCAAGCTATTGATATTAAGCGAGATTAATTGGGTGAAGCTTAATGGATACATTGTATGTCACTATTTGACCAGATCTGCTTATCACTAAGGTCATCAATAAAAGGGCTAATAATACTCAGAATCTCTTAACGCTGGCTTTTTTAAACTGAATCCTGCGATGAGTTAAGTGCTTTGACTGATCAACCCTACTTTCGTGTGCATGTGTGCACACTTGAATTATTCTCGCGCATAAATTACAATAGTTTATATTTACATAATCAATAATTTGGTTTATATTATTGAGAGTTTCAGAATGTTTGCTTGGTGCAACTAGAGAAAATGTTAAATGGAAATAATCGAGAAAGGTCTACGAATAGGAAGAGATTAAGATAGTTCGCACGAGTACTGGCAATTTCCTTCACTCGTTGGGGCTAATGTAGGCTGATATAGCGAGCTGAGGATTTACTGAAGTGTGATGCATAATTGTTTTGGATAACAAGTGATCCTTTTGCCGCTACTTTGGCCACCGGAGAAAGCTTTAGCTGAGGAGAGAAAGCCTCTCCGATCAACTTAAGTGCTTGTACTCATGAATTGTGATTCAGCTCAGCTTTCATGTCTGGGCAACATCATTATTGAACAGACTGAGTTAACATTTTTATTTGGCTTAAGCCGCTCTTATGAAAGTGATGGAAACAGAGTTTCCTTTTCGAGCGTCAGACTTAGGTTATTCGTGAAATGAGATTATAGTTGTTTTCCCTATTTCGAAGAGAGGTCTGCTTCTCACAACAGTATCCATGGTATCATTATCACAGGTCAATCCAGACCGTATGACGAGACTCACTTTTACCATGGGCATGAGAGTGCACAGCCCCACGATGTTATGCAGCAATACACCAATAACTTGTTTTCGAGGGCACAATTGGCGTGGAAGTACTTTAGGAAACTTGTGGAGTGTATGACATAACCACTAGAAGCCAATCCCAACCATACAATAATACTTTCATTTCAGACAAGCATTATGATGGTCATCACCAGAATGTTAAGAAGATATTTGCTGAGTTTCAATTGGAAAGATGCACCTGTCTCAGTTGGAAGAAGAGCCGGCCAATCAAGCTTTTTTTATAGTTATTGCGATAACTTTGATCAAGGTTCCAGGGACCGAAACGATTTTGAACTTGTTAAAAAAGAAATATTTGACAATATCTGGAAAGTCAAATTAAAAACTGAACTTGATTAATTTTAGATTAAGATTTATCTTTTGGCGGATCTTGAGGAGAATCCATCTGATAAGGCGGAGTTTAGTGTTTCATATTCCGCTTTGTTCTGTTTTATTGTTGTGCACATGTGGACTGGGAAGTCATTCCCACGAGATACTTATAAATCAACAGCTAAATAAGGGTTCAGATCTCGCCCTGAATTTATCTTTCTCCGATTTCATGGGAGGATAAACGTCTGGAAGAAACAGTTGTTTCAAGAGACCTAGTTCATTTTGATTGAGCTTCCAATTTGACATGGCAAATTTCTCCTTGGCTAGTTTTACGAACGCTTCGAACATCACCGATAGAGAAGCAGATGTCCTACGAGCTGCTGGCTCCACAGTCATAATCATCATCAACACCATCACTTTTCCCGTCACAGTTCTGCTGAATCTGCTGGTGATAAAAGCTGTGAAAACAACGCCTCGGCTCCAAACCAACAGCAACATCTTGCTGGCCTGTTTAGCGGTGACTGACGCCTTAACTGGTCTCCTTTGCCAGCCATTGTTTATCCTGTGGAGAATATTCCTATTATTCGGTCTCAGTAACAGTGACACGGTTGAACATTTCTGTTTCAAATCTCTAACTGTAATATTAACAGCTTCATTCTTTCATCTGATGTTGGTTACGTCCGAGAGACTCATAGCCATCAAATTTACGATGCAATACTCAAGCATTGTCACTTATAATAACATGAAGATAGCAGTGCTATCAGTTTGGATCTTTGCTTTCATCAATGGGATTTTAAGAATAACTTTCCTCACAGTAGCCCGTTTTTTTACTGGCCTTATCACTATTTCATGTACTCTTTTTCTTACTTTCACTTATTTCATCATCTATCGAGAGACACTTCGGCACCAAAAAATGATAAAAGCTCAGCAACTTCCCCATGATGTGGTAGAAAGGTTTGTCAAAGAGAACAAGGCTCTTAGGACAACTGTGGTTATAGTTGTTGCTGCAGTTGTTTGCCTTCTGCCAGTTTGTTTTTGTCTTATCGTAACAGCTACAGGCCTATATGAGATTTGCCCCATCGACACACGATGGAGGTTAACATATTCCATATTAAACTCGCTTCTTAATCCACTGATTTACTGCTGTAGACAAAAAGAAATGAGAGAAGTCATCTTTGGACTAAGAACCCGGATCGTGCCTGTAGATATCCAGTGAAGGAGGAAAATTTAAAAGAAAGGGTAACAACTAGATAACTACACATTTAAAATTGTTCCTACATCTTTTCCAGCTACTGAATAAACAAGAATCCTTAGTCATTGCTTTTCATGTCAGTTATGTATTTACGGTGGCCTAAAATTTCTTCTGATAATAATTTTTAATGCAACCTTTCGATTTTTGTCACATTAAACTGAAACGCTTTCTTTCTGTTTTATGGCTCTAGATAAGAACTTCGGGTAATTTTCTAATTATTTTCTAAACGTGAGGCCAAGTAATAAGAAATACCCTGGGTCTAACATGTTTCCAGTGGCTTTTTCAGAAAAACTCCACATCAGAGTGCATGTGTTTCCATTTGCCTTTCTCTCGTGCATGAATTACAGTAATTCTTAATTATGTAGTTCATGATAAGTTTGTTGATTTTGTTGGAAATAAGTTTAGTTGGACTTAAAAAAGCGTAAATAGGGCAAAAAACCCAAAAGAGTTGTGTGAGAAAATGACCTTTTCACCGCATTCAAAGTAAAATAATGAATTCACCATGAATAAGGAGAAAGTTCACTAAATTAGATTTGTAAGTGAGTGAATATTAAATAATAAGTAGGTGATAGTAGTCTTATTGATACACGGTTCCGTTATATTAAATTAGCGTGAGTTAACGATTTTATGGTAAATTTTGTGAGCTTTTATGAAAGTACGCTCTGACAGTAATTGTTTTCATTTAATTGTGAAATAAAAACCGAATTTCTAGTATGAAAAATGAAACCACCTCTTATTTAGATATTCCAAGTGTTATCAATCGTAAGACAAAACTCCAACAAGCTTCGTAAACGGGGTTAACAACAATTTCTCGATTCAAAATTTGTTTCCATCATTTTCAAAAATTAACAATGCATCGATTTTCTGTGTCTTCGCTTTCAACAAAACACTAAAACTGAGACCGACAACAAACTATATGGTATTTTCGGTGGTAGTTCAAAAACGAACCTAAAACGGTGAGCTTTAAACTTACAGTGATTTATACATAGATAGTAGTAAAAAAAATTGGGATGCAAATTCTTGTCTTTAAGCCCCGGGCGTCAAACAAAAATAGATGTAAAATAATATGTATTTATTGACTGAGTGGCAGGGCTGGAAATATTTGGCTCGAGGTTATGACCTGCGTACGGAGAGTAGTGAAAACCGTACTTCGAATTCGTGACCAAGAGCCAAATATTTTCCCATTCGGCCCGACCAAATTCAGTCGATGAGAATTTTATTAAATGACCACTTCGAACACATGTGCACTCAGGACAATCACTAAAAAAACGAATCTAATGTAAAAACGTTTCGTTTATTTTTTCGAGTCAGAACAAGAAACTCACCATTCAGTGAAAAACGCGAATTTTTTTACTCTTTTATTTTTCCTTTAAGTCTTTTTCAGCAAAGCCATGCGAGTGCACGGCTGACGGCTTTTTCAAGACGGGCTGACCCAAAGCCGTCCGGCCTTTCACCCGTCTGCTTTCATTTTGGTTTGTTTTTGGGATTGCGCACCAGGGCCGTAAAGGCCTCCCCAGGATTCTCACAAGGAATTCTGTGAGCACGACGTGTTTCACAAGGTCCAGAGAAGCTCAGTTTGAAAACATTAATTTCTTTTTTAAAACTTAATTTAACCTTGTAAAATATAAATCGCTTATATTATCGCTTCGCGCAGTTAATAAGCCCAGCACCGAATCTTTGTGAATCCTTCAGCAACAGATTTCCGGCTCCATGTCTCCTGATCGACGCGGTCGCTGTTCGTCACTCTATACAAATCGGCATGTTTTGAAAATATTGAGATGGCACAATTAGTATATCATTTCTTTTAAATTATTATTCTATTAAATGGGTCGGTTATTTGAAAAGAGCTTAGCCATTGTTCAAAAAAACCGCGTACTAACTTGGTTTGATTTTGGCAAATCTTAGCATATAAATATTGCTAATTATGAAGAAAATAAAGATGGTATAAAACGCAGACTAGAAAATCATTTAGCTGCCCAAAATAATGCATTTACAAACAGGTTAATTGACGACAGTCAAAGGCATTTATTACACTTAAAACTTGGCAAATAGTCTGTCAGTTAATAAAAAAAAGGATATTAGATATATAATTATTTTGTAAACTCCGTCAGATCTGAAAAAAAAAAAAAAAAGATGACGTTCCCGTGGTGAGCAGGAATCGAACCCCGCACCGCCGATTTAGAGAGCGCAAACGCTACCAATGTATTACACGGGCTAACAAACTTAACAATATAGATTTAATAATGCCACGGAGACTAGCATAACAGACAAACACGGCGAGAACACACTTAACCCTCAACGAAGTAGTAATTTGCTATGCATCATACAGGTTCGCTCTTATTATTTTTAAAAGGTTTCGCTTGCTACCTTCAAAAGTTCATGCACGATTTCATATGCAGAGGGCTTTGCTCGTTTGGCCCGTGTTTTGGAAGCTGTTATAAGAAAATGCGAAATTCGAAAATGAAGAAAAAAACTCAAACATAGTTTTAAATGATGGACAACAAGTCGAGATATTCCTTTATTTTTAGCGATTTAGCCACCGAAGTTGGCTCGTTGGCTCGGTAAGTTGCACCGGATATTGAGTATCGTATCGGCTGGGCGTATCGGTGAGCTAAAAAGTCTTTCAGAGTAGGACGTACTTCAATGTACAAATCGAAAGCAACTTTAACTTTAAGAGACGTGTCATAAAATTGGCAAGGTCACCGTATGATATCGTGCAAAGTTGCTAGCAAGATCTTAACACGTTCCTTTGTTTCTACCGAGCGAAGCAAGACAATGGCTGCGAAGTAAATAAGGGAAATAACTAACACGCAGCTAGCGTGTTAAAAGCTGGTAGTTCTTTTGTTTTAGCCTGCAGCGTGCCGTGTGCGCGCGTTCACCTTATTCCCTGAAATCCCTTGGAGGGTCACGTATGATAAATTGAAGCATGCCATGTTTCTTTCAATGAAAATCTAATCTAACAAACGAAAACTTATCAGCTTTAAAAACACGGATTTTTTATCAAGCGATGGATGGCGAAAACTGAGATTCCTGAATCAGGTGATCGCACCAACTTTACGATCTTAAGCTAAAACATTTAGTAATCGTTCTCGCTGGTTGGTAAAATTGCCAATAACTAGACTCTGAATCTAGCTTTATTCTTGACGTGGCCGAAAATCTAATTTAATTTAACTAATTTACTCTTCTTTACGTTACCGAACTTTCAAGAATAGTCCTTATTACAACTGAGACAGTTGATATGTACACCCAATGTCAAACTAAATAGCTGAGCGTATGACACAATGAACTTGCATTGTGTTGTACTGTATTTTTCGTGTTGCTTTCATTTTAACCTGAGTAAGCTGACCTACATTTGAGAGAATTGTGAAATATTTAAGACGAGTGAAGGCAAGTCAAATTTAGTTTCCCTTGGTTTGTTAGAAGTTCAGTTGCCGCAGATTTATACTATCCGGAAATTATTGACGGACTTCTGCGCTCCTGTGGCCAATTGAGTATTTTAGCTTCCCCCAGATGATTATTCGGTCAATCACAATTGTTGCCAAAGCAAAGTGAAACATTACACCATAAACCATGAAGCAATGGTAACAATTGCATTGGGTGAATATCGACTGCGAACGGCCATCTCCAATATTTAGGAAAGTGAGCATTATCAGCATAGTGAGCAAAGTACCAACCGACATCAATGACAAACATCCCTGGGATAACTTATTCGATTTTTTCTCTTGCTATTGTACCTTGAATATACCGCGAAGGTCATCGCTTTTAACAGGTGAAGGCCAAATTAACTTACGGGAATCTACCTCCAGTTTTACTTAACACGTTTCCTTTGCAAGTGTTTTCCGCTTTAGCTTCAGCATGTAGGTATTGAACCCAAGCGATGTGTTCAGGATACGACTGTTGGACCTTAGCGGGTTTTCTTTGAATCTGAAAAAATATCTTAATACGCTGTTTGAAGCATAACCACGATAAACTATAATATATGAAGTGTGCTATTCGAAAAGAAATTATTTCGTTTTCGCTTGATCTAATCGTAAACCGAATGGGGCGCGCGACAATTTGAAATGGACGATGTTTGTTTGAGTGAATTAATCGCACATCAAATCTAACCGCACAAATAAAACTTCTGAACGATCTCAATCCGAAGGGGTTGGTCTTCAAAGCCGTGTGGGGATTTTTCGATATTCGCATTGGTTACTTTGCAGTTCGACCGCCAGTAGCCTACAGAGGCGTCCTGCAGAGTCTCGGAAGACTCAGAAAAAACACTTTACGGGTAGCTTTGAAACAGTTACCAGTGACAGGCCTTTAGTCCTGCTAAACGGTAATTTTGATTTCAACTCTTTTCATTTTTAACTGAAAGCGGCTTAGGCACGCCGCTGCAAAACTTAATAGTTGCTGATCGAGTGCGAGGAGCGAAGATTGCCCAAACCACGAGCCTGTATCCGTTTCGGTGAGATTCTTACGCCTTTCTGCGTCGAATATCTTTAGATCTTGTGTTGACAGCCAGACTTCTTGTTTAGTTTCACCTATGAACTCTTCTCCTTTTTATGTTTCTCTATTCAAATTCTAGTTTTAAACGCAGATAGCAAAGATCTTCACTTGCAGCCGAAATAAGGAGACGTTAAGACGATTGGAATTTATGGATCAGGATGTTTTGCCGCAAAAGGAAACCCATCGGTAGTCATAAATATTGACATGTTATAAATGGCTATTCACACTTTGCCGGGTAAAGAATTCTCTTCCAAAATACGTTTTTGTAAATAACTCGTGCGCGTTTTAATATTTTACCAAAAGTTTTCTTGGAAATTATAGTTAAAATGATAATGTTTAGTCCGACATGGAAAAAAAATTTTAAAAAAACTGGCCCTCGAAAGTCTACCGTATCCTTCAGTGCTATGATCGATCCGCCCCATGTGTGCAAACTTGACTTTTTCTCGCGCATGAATAACAATAGTTTATATTTACATAATCAATAATATTGTTTATGTTATTGAGTGATACAGAATTTTTGCTTGGTGCAACTAGAGAAAATGTTAAATGGGACGAATAAACGAGAATGGTCTAAGAATAGGAAAAGATTCAGAAGGTCGCACGAATACTGGCAATTTTTTTTTCAGGTTTTGGGTTAATTTAGGCTGGTATATTGAACTGAGAGTTTACCTATGTGTAATGCATTAATCATATGGATAACAATCGATCTTTATATCGCTACTTTGGCTTTTATCGTCCGCTGTGGTCACCGGCGAAAGCAAAATCTGATGAGAGAAAGCCTCTCCGATAAACTTAAGTGTTTGTATTCTTTCTTTAATCAAAGGGATTGTAAAAATGACTATCTTCATAGTATCCCTTTATTTAACAAGCCTTATCACTATTTCAAATATTCTTTTTCTCTTTTTCACTTACTTCACCATCTATAGAGAGACACGTCGGCACCAACAAAGGATGAAAACTCAACAACTTCCCCAAGATGTAGCAGAAAGGTTTGTCAAAGAGAACAAGGCGCTTAAGACAACTGTGTTTATAGTTGGTGCTGCTATTGTTTGCCTTCTGCCAATTTGTTTTTGTTTTATCGTAACAGTTACAGGCGTCTATGGGATTTGCCCCATCAAAGTACGATGGATATTAACATGTACCTTGTTAAACTCGCTTGTTAATCCTCTAATTTACTGCTGGAGACAAAAAGAAATGAGAAAAGTCATTTTTGGACTAAGAAACCAGATCGTGAATGTAGATATCCAGTAAAGGATGGGAATGTAAAGAAAGGATTACAACTTCATAACTACGCGTGTAAAAATTTTTCTTACGTCTTTTCCAGCAACTCCATAATAATAAATGCCAATTAAGCTTTTGATCACGATAGATGATTGTCAGCCGCATGGAAAATTAAAACGTTATTTGAAATAATTATTTTTGATGCTATATTTGTTTGTCAAATTAAAGGAAACGCTTTCTTTCTGTTCAATGTTTCTAAATATTAACTAGGGGTTATTTTCTAACTTTTTTGTTTGTGTTTCGCTAAAGGTAAGCGTAAGCCTAGTATTGAAAAATAAACCTTGGGTCTCACATTTTTCCAGTGGTTGTTTTAGAAAAACTTCACTTTAGCGTTTGTGTGTTTCCACTTACCTTTTTCGTGCACATGAATTACGGTAATTCTTAATTCATGAGGTTATTGATTTTGTTGGAAATAAATTTTGTTGGACTTGAGAAAGCTAAAATATGGAGAAAAACTCAAAAGAGTCGTTTGAAGGAATATCACCTTTTCACCGCACTCAAATTACTATAAATCGTTATATCGCCATGATTAATGAGAAAATAGATAAAATAAGTGATTTTAGTCTAATTGATGTATAGTTCCGTTAACTTAGCATGAGTTAACGAGTTATTGTTAATTTGCGAGCTTCAATGAAAGTACTCTCAAACAAAAATTGTCCTCATCATATAGTAAAACAAACACCAAATTTCCACCATGAAAAATGAAGATACCCCTTAACTAGATATTCCAAAGTGTTATCAATCGTAAAAAAATTCCAACAAACTTCTTAAAACGGGAAAACAAAGTTTTCTTAATGTAAATTTTGCTTGCATCACAAGCATCAATTTTCAAAAAATAACAATGCATTGATTTTCTGTGCTTTCGCTTTCAACAAAACACTGAAACTGAGACCGATATCAAATTAATTGATATTTCTAATGGTAGTCCTAAAACGAACCGAAAACGGTGAGCTTTAAACTCACAGTGATTTATCTATAGATGGTAATAGAAAATTTGCGATGCACATATTTGTCTGTAAACCCTAGGACTATTGTTAATAATATCAAAAAAAAATTGATATGAAATAATATGTAATCATTAACTGAGTGGGAGGGCTGGACGGGATAATATTTGGCTCGAGGTTATGACCTGCGGACCGAGCGCAGCGAGATCCTTGCTTCGTGACTGACAGCCAAGTACTTTCCCATCCGGCCTGACGAAACTCAGTTAATAAGAATTTTGTCAAATGACCACCCCCAAGACAGGAAGAAATAGACGGGCGCATGCACGACAACCAATGAAAAGATTCAACAGTAAAAACGTTTCCTTGGTTTTTTTGAGTCCGGACAAGAAACTCACAATTCAGCGAAAAAACGCGAATTTTTTACTCTTTTAGTTTTTCTTTAAGTTTATGAAACAAAGCCGTATGAGTGCAGGGCTGAACGGCTTTCATGTCCGGCCCTAAACACGTCAGTTTTCACATTGCCTTTCCATGGAATTGCACACCGGAGCCGTAAGGATCATATGTCATGTTGCTTCCAATGCAAATCTAATATATGCTGTACCACTCACTTGCTCGTTAAATCAAAAATCATGTGCAATATGGTTTTCGTAGATAATCACTGATTGGCAAAGCCTACATTTGCGGTATTGTTTCAACGCATTGTTGTTAGTGGGGTGGCCTTCCCATAAGGGGCGGTTTCTTGAGGTCTCTTCGCCTTATAACTGATCTAAATCCATTGAACATAATTCTTTAAAAAGGCAAATAAAAATGATGATAATGATGTTGACTGTTTTCAACACAGTGAATGCAACTTTATGTTTGAATCGCATGAAAGGAAATGTTTAGTTGCTGTTAATTTTTTTCAAGACAATAACTACCTCCTTTTGTCTTCTCAAAGTTATTTCTTGTTGTTTAATTTTTTCCTGAAGCTTTGAGGCCAAGTAATGCGAATAAATGTCTAGGAATTGCATCTTTTCTTTAGCTCGAAAGTCAAGAAGCACAAATAATGCCATACAATGTTTGAGCCTATTGGACAGCTACTACAGCATTAGCTTGGAACCTTTCTAATCGAAAGGCAGTATATAATATTATTATTATTATTATTATTATTATTATTATAGTAAATATATGAATATGAAAGCGAGCTTGTTAGCTCAGTTGGCAGAGCGCTGCACTGGCATCACAGAGGTCATGGGTTCAAATCCAGTTCAGGCCTGATTTTTTTCCAGACACCTAAATTTTCACTACTGCTCAAGTAGTGTTCTTACTACGAAGATCGCTTTCATGATCGTTTCTTAATGCGCAGTTCGTATGAATGATTTTCATATATTTACAGTCATTTATTCATCGTTTCAGAGGTTTATTTGAAACCAGCATAATGACCAGCTCCCAGTTGGCCTATTAGCTCAGTTGTAGAGCGCTGTATCGGTATCATTGAAGTCATTGCGTACAGGCCTGAGTTTATTTCAGGCCCTATTTTCATTGCTGTTCAAGTAATGTACTTACTGCCAAGATCACCTTCATATTAATTTCATAACCCGCAGTTCATATGTATGATTTTCAAATATTAAATCGCATGAAAGAAAGCAACGAAAACGATACATGAATACGACAAGGCCCGTTATCTAACGTATATCGGAAAGCTGAGTAAATTTTCATCATTCTAAAAATCCAAACAATGAAAGATAAGACTTAACTACTAACGTTGCTCTCTTCATGAGGCTAAAAGTTACAATTTTTGAGTATTGAATAGTAAATGTAATCACTGCGCACGGGTCTCTTGAAAGTAACCAGCATCAGATGAACACATGACGCCAATACCATCAGTGCCGTAAGATACGGGAAATGGAAATTTTCAACTTTTTCACTGTTACTGAGACCGAATAGTGGGGAAATCCTCCACAGAATCGAAGATGGCTGGCCAAAGAGACCAGTTAATGTGTCAGACACCGTTAGACAGAACAGTGAGATGTTGCTGTTGGATTTGGAGTCGTGATCTTGTTTTCAAAGCTATATCACCAGTACTTTAAGGAGAACTATTAAGGGACAAGTGGTGGTGTTGATGACGATGGTCATAAAATAACTGACCACCAATAGGACATCTGCTGTGCCACCTTCTTCACTGGTTAAATTTGTAGCCTTTGAAAAACTATCGAGGGAAAAATTTGCCATGTATCATTGGAAACTTAATGCAACTAAACAACCGTTTCTACCAGACGTTTACCATTACATAATACGGAGAAAGTCAGGTTTAATTTTTCATCTCCTGGGAATGACTACAGAGTCCACATATGCACGACAACAATACACTACAAAACTGAATCGGAAACGCTTAAGTTCGCCTAATCAGATAAATTTCTGTCAGTCTCTGCCTATAAATAAATCTTAATCCAAAAGTGACTGAAACCCATTTTTAATCCCATCTTACTTATACTGTGAAATTAATTTTTAAAAGTCCAGAATCGTTTCAGCCCAAGAGAGTCCATTCAATTGAAGTTGTGGCAACAACAAGTAATGTCTTGATTGCCTTTTCACATAACATGCTTTAACTTCAGGAAATTATTTCGCTTTCCATGGCTAGATAAATGTTTCGTGCACGTTTAACTCATTAGTTTTCGTCCGTCAAATAAAATTTTGTATTAAAAAGAGAAAATATCAACTCATGATCCTTTGACATCTATTGTGCTTTGGCGCCATGGGCTCAAAGAAAGTATTTGCATTACTTCTTTTTCATGGTCCGTTAAATCATTCGAAAGTTTGAATTTTACTTCTACAGCACAACGCCTCGCAATTTGACTCATTACACTAAGCCAGGATGCAGGAATTAGAAAGTAAACTGATTAGAATACATGTTGAGCGCAACCGCTCAGAAAATTATGAAAATTATGAAAGTTTTTACTTTTAGGAATAAGGTTGAATTAAATGAATAGCAATAAGATTAAGCAAAAGGATTTCTTCAATACCGTTTTAAAACGAGGAAATAACTTTTACATGCCGCATGGATTTATTGAGTTTGCAAGTGATGTGAGCCAATCACTCGTGTAATTTCATAGGTTCACGATGCATTTTGCGGCAGCTGGAAGCACGGGTTTTTTACAGAAACACCAGAAAAATTTTGATGGGTAAAAAGTCTCGAACGTACGGAACAATTCGATATGTTTTGTGCAAACCACACTTTTACTGAACATCGACTTAAAACGTTCCTTAGGTCGTTGCTTTCACGGTCCTAATTTTCATGCTTACGTAACGGGCCACGTGCACGCTTTTAGCTCTATCTTTTTCCCCTTCGATGATCCGTTTTAATTTCTCCAATTTACAGGCGATAATTTGTACACCAAATTTATGTAATAAAAAAATATAGGTCACCGTGCTCGTTCAAGAGCTGAAGACCATCGTACCTCTTCACCCGGTCCATTGATTGAAAAACAATAATGTTCGCGCGCTTACTCGCCTGATTACTTTTTAGTTTTTATTTCCAGTCCATGATGTGCAGTGAAATATTAAAGAATCACCTTCAAAGTTATTTCCTCGTTTTCGGTCCTCGCGGGAAGCTAGACTGTTTATTGCAATTACTACCCATTATCTTCAACCTGTTTCCTTACAGCGAAGCATCACTCTATCAAAGGAAAAGAGAAATGTAAAATAGATTTCAGAGGTATGTTTCCCATAGGTAACCGATTTAATTTCCATACTTAAGATTAAGGCATTCTCTTTCCTGGATAATACGATGTGTTATCAATTAATCGCAAACCATAACTAAAGAAACTCTTACAGCCTTCGTAAACGGGTGAAACAACATTTTCTTCATGCGTATTTCGTTTGCATCATTTGCCTCATTAGCAATCGTTCAAAAACTATTCATAATTTTCTGAGCGGCTGCGCTAAACATGTGTTTATTTTTTTTTTACCTTATTGCTCTCCTATCTTTGTTTCATTGATTTGAATTACGGAATACTGCGAGGAAAAGTGGGAGGTTTACGCCCAAGGCAAATTGTAAAACCACGGCACGGAAGATCATGGGACCGGTGTCAAATCATTTGATATTTTTAAAGAATCTTTCTTGAGGAACGGTGAGCTTTAAACTCAAATTGATTTACATATCAATGGCCATGAAAAAGCCGCGAAATTGATGTCAAACTAAAGAATTGGTATATGTTTTTCTTTCAATGCAAATCTAATCTAACGAACGAAGACTAATCAGTTCATGAAACACGAACCACTTATCAATCGATCGATAGCGAAAAATAATCCTCAGAAATTAAGTGATTTTTTTTTTCTTCACGTACTTGTCATCACGTTCGGTCGAGCTCTCAAGCGCTGAAACTATTTTTGGCAATACGTGGAAAATCTAATTAAAAAATGACATCAATCACTTTAGGAATAGGGTTTATTAATGGCAGAGCTACAGGAAAATCCTTTTGATTAGGCGGCGTTTAGCGATTCTGATTCAGCTTTTTCCTATATTGTTGCTGGACACATGTCGAATGAAAAGTTATTCCCAGGAGATGCTTAAACCATTCTCTATTAAAGGCGTAAGATTTTCTCTGTCTTTACCTGCCTCCGATTTCATGTCAGAGACAGAACGCCTGCCTAAAAAAGTTGTTCTGAGACACATACTTGTCTCGCATATAGCCTCCAAATCGACATGGTAGACGTTTCCTTGACTAGTTTTACAAACTTTACAAACAAAACTAGCAGAGAAGACGACACAGCAGATGTACCTCCAGTGGCTGGTGCCATAATCATAATCATCATTAACACTATCACTTGTCCCTGCACAGTTCTGCTTAACGTACTTGTGATAAAGGCTGTGAAAACGACGCCTCGACTCCGTACCAACAGCAACATCTTGCTGGCCTGTTTAGCGGTAACTGATGCCTTAACTGGTATCCTTGGCCAGCCATTCTTTGTCCTTTGGAAGATATTCCTATTATTCGGTCTCAGTAACAGTAAAACGTTTGAAAACTGCTACTATGGAACTGTAATCATGTTGCTTATAGCTTCATACCTTCATCTGATGTTGGTTACTTTTGAGAGACTCGTAGCCATTAGATTTACGATGCAATACCCAAACATTATAACTGAGAATAACATGAAGATAGCTGTGTTAGTAGTTTGGATCATTTCTTCTATTTGGGGGATTTTTGAGGCGATGGAATTGGATCTAGCGCTACGTTTTATGTCTGGCTCTGTTACTTCTTCATGTATTATTTTCCTTTGTGTCGCTTATTTCATCATGTATCGTGAAACACGTCGTCACCAAGAGAAGATAAAAACTCAACAACTGCCCCAGGAAGAAGTGGAAAAATTCACCAAAGAAAACAAAGCGCTTAAGACAACTTTATATGTAATTTGTGCTGTTCTTTTTTGCCTCCTTCCACTTTGTTTCTGTCTTATAGTTACAGCTACAGGCCTTTATGCGTCTTGCCCCATCGATCTGTCATTGATGCAAACTTTTACCATGTTTAACTCGCTTGTTAATCCACTGATTTACTGCTGGAGACAAAAAGAAATGAGAAATGTCATTTTTGGAATACGAACCCAGGTCGCGCATATAAACAACCAGTGAAGGAAGGCAATTTAGAAGAGAGTGTCAAAACCTTTAATACTACACATCTAAACTTTGCCAACGATTCATTTGATGTTCGTGTGGTATTAAACTATACTCCATGCTAAAGCCAGACACCTCGGTATAACCTCGGTAGTGGTTATCAAATAAGCTAAAGATCAACTAACTATTTTGCAACAATACATTGCTATTTTTAAGAGGCCTTGTACAGAAACCCTCTACTATAGCGTGCATGTGTTTCCACTTATCCTTTTCTTGTGCATGAATTAAAGTCATGATTCTTATTAATTGTGGGTAAAATCAATGCGTTTGTTAATTTTTATTTGAAAATAATGAAAGGTAACAGGTAAAATAAGGTAAAGAAAACCCAAAAGAGTTGTGCGAAGGTAAATCGCCTTTTTTACCGCATTAAAGTGCTCGTGACACGATATATTTTTTGCGTAAACATTTAGCTTATAATTCCAAACCAATTCCGATGGAAGAAAAATTTCCAAAAACTTAAAAAAATCGGTATTTTCAGGTCCTAAAATGCTCTTATTTTGTCTTAAAAGAGTCCCGTGGACTGGTAACGAATTAGCGGGTGATGTTACGCAACAGGATATCAGTCAGCTCAGGAAAGGGCGCGAACTTTGATACAAATGATGTATTTCTGTTATTAAAATATATAAGAAAAGTACAAATGTAGTCATGTGGAAAAACAAGGAATGTGATTACGTCTCAAGCGCGTGAAATAAACAACAGTAAGGAACTCACCATTCTTCGCTTGCGAAATGTCAACCAAAAGGAATACTGAACAATCGTGTTCGGTGTGAGAACAGGCCCCTTTGATCAGCATTATTTTTAGCTGAATTCATTGGTTATCTTCCCCTGATTTGAATGGTGGTATATGTTCGTAACAGCCCTCTTGGAAGCCGGTACGCAGCATAAGGCCGACGACATTGAAGAGTAAAATCTTCTCGATGTTGACGATCGAAACGCATCCATTTTGGCCATACAGCTACATCCTTTGGAAAGGAGTATATAGAAATCCCCGGTATACCGGTATACGTGTAGTATCTTTGAAGCTGACATCATTTGGCGCCCCGGACATGCAATACGATCGTTCTTTCTTCTAGATTTCTTCTTTCTACACCGTAGTTGCCGACATGTGACTCGATCGTTTTGGCCGCGCGTTTAATGGGGGCGCTTTTTGACCGCCAAATCGTACTTTCAATGCACCAAAAAAATGGTCAAGGAGAACTCGCTAGGTCGGTTATTACTAATCCAAAATACAGCTATCATCTAGAAATGACAAAATTTCGTGCCATAGGCACTTTAAATTTACTGTGAATCGTGCGGAAATGAATGATTCTACTGTTATTGCGGATGTAAAACTCATCAAAACTAGGGCGAATAACCAATTTTATTGTAAATGATGTCAGCTTTAGTAAAAGAACTGACAGACCGTTATTTTTCTCGGTTTATCTTACGATCTTAAGCTAAAACATTGGGTAATCGTTCTCGCTTTTTAGTAAAATTGCTGACAACCAGATTCTGAGTGTATTTTTATTGTTGACGTTGCCGAAATTTAATTTTATTGATTTTGCATTTCTTTACCGAACTTTCAAGAACTGTCCATAACACCGCTGAGACCTCTGATATGTAAACCGACTGTCACACCGACGCAATAAACTTGCATTATGCTGTATTGGATTTTTCATGTTGCTTGTTATTTGATCTAAGTAAGCTGACCTACGTTTAAGAGTATTTTGAAACATTACCTACGAGTGAAGGCAAGTCAAATGTCACGTAGTTTCTCTTGGTTTGTTAGAAGTCCAGTAACCGCAGATTAATGCTGTCCAGAAATTATTGACGGACTTCTGCGCTTTCGTAGCCAAGCGAGTGTTCTAGTTTCCCCTGGATGATCATTCGGTTAATCACTTTACAATCGTTGCCTCAGCAAAGTGGAATATTACTCTCTTAACCATGAAGCTATGGTAACAATTGGATGGAGTGAATATGGAGATGGTTGACATCGACTGCGAACGGTCATCTTCAATATTTAGACAGATAAGATTAGCATAGTGAGCTAAGTACCAACCGACATCAATGAAAAACATCTCAGGGATAACTTATTCAATTTTTGCTCTTGCTATTGTACATTACATATACCGCGAAGGTCGTCGGTTTTAACAGACGATGGCCAAATTAACTAACGTTCCTCCTTTACTAAACACATGTTTCCTTTGCAAGTGTTTTCCGCTTTAGTTTCAGCAAGTAAGTATTGAACCTAAATCAAGTGCTTAGCTCATTTTAAAATTGCATTCAGAGAAGCATCAAGTGATCATTTTTTTTTTAATGACCTTATCCTTTTAAGCTCCTTGTCTCGCTTTTCTTTGTTAACGGTTATTTTGATTTTGTTTGTTAAAAAATTGAAATACACTTCAGTTCAATACACCTAGTTCAACATTTTTTTACTGGGATACCTGTGGTAGCCCAGTCATAAAATGCCTTTGTTTTTTTGTCTTTTTTTTTTTTTTTTTTTTCCTCCGCCACAAAATGGAAAAATTGCGCAATAGTACCCAGTGGTCATTGGGCCCTCAACACCATGACAACTAACTGTGATCCAATGAGGGTGAAGGTGTTCACATGCTGATCACGTCTTATCTTGATGATGATTGACGTTGTCATGCACGGACAGGTCCGGGTCACATGACGAGCACGAGATTTTTGCTTAGAAAACTCTTTTGTCGGTCGTTTTATATTTCAACGTGTTTGGATTATGATCACCTAAAGCATTATAGCGCAAACGCACGAAATACTTACGGACGCATACACAAGTCGTATTGTTCGCGGCCAATCCACGCTAAAAGATGTTATTGAGCGGTAATTTTGGACCGGATTGAGTCGCGAACTGTGTATCCGTTGTAGTTTCTGGTGATTTCTGCCGTTTTAAGCTTGCTTTACCATCACTGTTATTCACATCATCTACTTTTATTACATTGGTAAAATCTGTACAGACATCGCACCAACCAACTCGCGCGCAAAGTAAGAAGACTATGTTGAAGGCTTGAAATTATATTACCATCGATTTTCATCAAGAAATGGGCCAGGAATTTTCCACAATAGTGCAAATAATCGTGAAGGCTGATCGAGGAAAAGCGATTGCGTGACGCTCGGTAAGCTGTAAGATGACATGTTATTATATACCAGACGTAAAAACTCTTCAGATTCTCAGTCTGCATTTTGTACCCACTCTGCAGTCTATATTTTGTATCCGGCCTGCAGTCTGCTGTCTACATTTTGTACTAACAGGTATCCGTGGCACAAATACAGTTTATTTTTGGTTACATTTATTCGCACAACACACATAATCTACCACAAAATACCTGTGTGTGAGGTAATTCGACATTTTCATTCTTTCCCGCGTTAATAATCTTTCCTTTTGTAAAAATGTAGACCACTTACAATGTTTCAAGTAATCCACTCACCCTAGAAAAAATAACTTTTACATGCATAGCATGCCTATGTTTTGAGACAGGTATATGCCCTTGGCCAGACTTGAGCTCACTATTTCAGTATACTAGTCCGACACGCGTAGTATCACTACACTTGATTCCACGGATCCAGTACCATCCAGGTATCCCAGTTACCCTGCTCACAGGGTCTAGTCTTTTCATATCTTAACAGCATGCCTCCTACAACGTTATAAGGTGCTACGCAACGGTCCCTACATTTCATCAGTTGCCTGCAGCCTCAATTTTGGAATTTCTTTTCTTTGTGATGATGTTATTGTTGTTGTTTTTTTCCTATAGGAGTCTTTTTTTTTCAAGGTCCCTCATTCAAGAATATTTCACCACAATTTATGTAAGATAATAACGCATGTTATATAATAAATCTACCATTATGATAGCTGATATACTGTCTGTCGGTCAGAAATGTTACAAGCTGTCCAATAGGCTCTAATTGCAGAACATTCAAAAAGAAAATCTTCCCTAACATTGCATGGCATTATATGTGCTCCCTGACCTTAGCCTTTGGGAAACGATGCAATTCCTATATACTTGTTAGCATTACTTGGCCTCAAAGATTCAGGAAAAATTCAACAACAAAAAATAACTTTGAGAAGAAAACGCGTAGTTATTATCTAGAAGAAATAAACAAGAATTAGGCGTTTCCTTTAAAGCAATACGAACATAATCGTTGAATTGTGAGTTTCTTGTTCTGACTCGAAAAAACAAAGGAAATGTTTTTACTGTAGAATCTTTTTAGTGATTGTCCTGCGTGCGCCCGTTTTTTTCTTTCTATTTAGCTTGACACAAAATTTTCGAGGTGGTCATTTGGTAAAACTCTTATCACCTGAGTTTGGTCGGGTCGGATGAGAAAATAGCTCTCGGTAACGAAGCAAGGATCATAAGGATCACTCTGCTCTCGCTCCGCCTCTTTCTATTTAGCTTGACACAAAATTTTCGAGGTGGTCATTTGGTAAAATTCTTATCACCTGAGTTGGTCGGGTCGGATGGAAAAATGGCTCTTGGTAACTAAGCAAGGATCTCTCTGCTCTCGCTTCGCGGGACATAACCTCGACCCAAATATTTTCCCGTCCAGCCATCCCACTCAGTCAATAAATACATAATATTTCACATCTGTTTTTGTTTGACACCTGAGGCTTAAAGACATGAGGGGACGCAAGCGGCCTCAACTGTAAGTACTTTTTAGAAATGTTAGGATATTATCCTAGCATTCCTAACATTCCGAGCTGCGCGAGAGTGTCAAAATCCGTGCGTATGTCACAGAAATGTCACTAGACCTAAACTACGCCAGATGAGGGCGAATAAATATGAGAAGATAAATGAATTAATGCCTGATATCAAAATGTCATCAGTTAATGCTTTTGTTTCACACGTAATCAATAGTACCTTTATTCCTCGGCCGGTTCCTTTGCGTTACATTGTAGATTATAAAAAGAAAAAAATCCACACGATTTATTTGTTGGAGTTTTGTTTTACGATTGATAGCACTTTGGAATATCTTGATGAGAGGTGGCTTCATTTGTCAATGAAAACAGGAACTGTCTGAGAGTACTTTCAATGAAGCTCACAAAATTTATTATAAAATGGTTAACTCACGCTAAGTTAACGGAATTATACATCAATTAGACTAAAATCACTTATTTTACCTATTTTAGTGAGTCTTCTCATCTATTCATGGTGAATTCACGGTCGATACCAATTCTACCCTGACTGCGGTGAAAAGAAGGTGATATTCCCTCAAACAACTCTTTAGGATTTTTGCCATATTTTAGCGTTTTCAGGTCCAACCACATTTATTTTGAATTATATAATTGAGAATTACTATAATTAATGCACAAGAAAAAGGCAATTGGAATCATTTATCGTGATCAAAAACATAATAGATAGGAAAACTATGACTAAGGAGTCTTGTTTATCCAGTGTATGGAAAAGACGTTAGGAAAATTTTACATGTATAGTTATCAAGTTGTTACCCTTTCTTTTACATTGCCCTCCTTCACTGGATATTTACAGACACGATCCGGGTTCTTAGTCCAAAAATGACCTTTCTCATTTCTTTTTGTCTCCAGCAGTAAATCAGTGGATTAACAAGCGAGTTTAACATGAGACATGTCAACCTCCATCGTCCGTTGATTGGGCAAATCTCATAGAAGCCTGTAGTTTTTACGATAAAACAGAAACAAATTGGCAGAAGGCAAACAGTAGCAGCACCAACTATAAACACAGTTGTCTTAAGCGCCTTGTTCTCTTTGACAAACCTTTTTACTTCATCTTGGGGAAGCTGCTGAGTTTTTATCATTTTTTGGTGCCGACGTGTCTCTCGGTAGATGGTGAAGTAAGTGAAAGCAAGAAAAAGAATGTTTGAAGTAGTGATAAGGCCTGTTAAATAACGGGATACTATGTAGACAGTCATTCTTAAAATACCATTGATGAAAACAAAGATCCAAACTGATAGCACTGCTATCTTCATGCTATTGTAAGTAACAATTTTTGAGTATCGCATCGTAAATTTGATAGCCATGAGTCTCTCGAATGTAACCAACATCACATGAAAGAATGAAGCTGTTAGCATTACAGTAATAAATGTGGAACAGAAATGTTCAACTGTTGCATTAATACTGAGATCGAATAATAGTATTATTATCCACAGGATAATCAAAGGCTGACAAAGGAGACCAGTTAATGCGTCAGTTACTGCTAAACAGGCCAGCAAGATGTTGCTGTTAGTAAGGAGTCGAGGCGTTGTTTTCACAGCCTTTATCACAAGTACGTTGAGAATGACTGTGCAGGGAAAAGTGATGGTGTTGATGATGATTATGATGATAGAACCAGCGACCAATAGGACATCTGCTTCTCTACCGGTGATGTTCGAGGCGTTCATGAATTTAGCCAAGGAGAAATTTGTCATGTCGAAATGGGAGCTCAGTCCAAATGAACAAGGTCTTCAGGAAGAACTGTTTCTTCTAGATGTTTAACCGCGAAATCGGAGGAAGATAAATACAGGGGGCAATGTGACCCTTTATTTAGCTAGTGATTTATAAGCATCTCATGGGAATGACTTCCCAGTCCACATCTGCATAACAATAAAACAGAACAAAGCGGAAAATGAAACACTGAACATGAATACAAGCACTCAAGTTGATCGGAGAGGCTTTATCACTTGACCCAAAGCTTTCGCCAGTGACCGCAACGGACGATAAAGGCCAAAGTAGCGACAAAAAGATCCATTGTTATCCATGTTATTTATGCATCACACATAAGTAAACCCTCAGCTCACTATACCAACCAAATAAGCCCCAAAAATTCGAAGGTAATTGCCAGTATTCGTGCGACCCTCTTAATCTTTTCATATTCTCTCTCGTTTATTCGTCCCATTTAACATTCTCTTTAGTGGCACCAAGCGAAATTGATGTAATTCTCAATAACAGAAGCAGCATTATTGATTATGTAAACAAAATCTATTTTAATTCATGCGCGAGAAAAAGTCAAGTGTGCACACATGGGACGGATCAATCATAGCACTGAAAGATACGGTAGACCTTCGAGGATCAGTTTTTTATTATTATTTTTAAGTGCCACTCTCGCTAAGAGCGGTCCTCTCGACTTTCCATCGGAAAAAAGTTTTCTCTCATTTTTTGCCCATGAAAAGGGTCTAGGACACATGTTTCAAAAATAGTTTAGTTGTTCTCCAATTCTCTTTTTTTGCGTCGCCACAAACCAAAAATGATTTTTGGCCAGACCACCTCCGTGAACAGCGATCGAAAGTGTCAATTTCAAAGATTTTGTCCAGCGCGCAGCGACTGCAACAATGTAGCTCACGGAATTCTATCTTGCTACAAGTTACAAGGTGTATTCAGTTAGTTCACAGACAAAATATGGAAACTTGAGCTGAAATATTTTTCATACCAGCGTGATCAGAGGAGACTCTTCTCTTCGACCTTAATTTGCATATCAAAAATTCACTACTTTGTACGAAAGAATCCTCAAAATGCAGGCGTTAATCGGGCCGAAAAAGCATATCAGTGGATAGTTTATACACAATTGAGGTCACTGATTGCCTCAAACCCACGGGTATATCTCTAGCTTCCATCCACCAACTTCTTAAAAACAACGCAAATCCATGTGTTTGCTCAATTGCGCTGGTGTCAAAGATCATTTGCATGATTCTTGGAATTGACCAAGATCTCCTTTTGACAGTTCAAACTTCGTTCGTTTATCTTCTACGTTGACTAACTGACTAACTGACTAACTTGTAGCAAGATAGAATTCCGTGAGCTACATTGTTGCAGTCGCTGCGCGCTGGACAAAATCTTTGAAATTGACACTTTCGATCGCTGTTCTCAGAGGTGGTCTGGCCAAAAATCATTTTTGGCTTGTGGCGAAGCAAAAAAAGAGAATTGGAGAACAACTAAACTACTTTTGAAACATGTATCCTGAACACTTTTCATGGGCAAAAAATAAAAGAAAACTTTTTTCCGATGGGAAGTCGAGAGGACCGCTCTTTTCGGGAGCGGCACTTAAATGTCAAACTAAAAATTATTATTTTAACTAGAGTTTTCAAGAAAACTTTTGGTAAATTATTAAAATGCGCCCGAGTTATTTACTAAAACATGTTTTCGAACTGAATTCTTTTGCTCGCTAATTATGGATGATAGCCAACAAAGATGACTACCGATGGTTTTTCTTTTTCTTTTTTTTGCGGCAAAACATCTTGATCTATGAACTAATCGCCCCAACATCTCCTGATTTCGGTTGCACATAAAGATCTTTGCTATCTACCTGCGTTTAAAAATAGACTGTGAACGGAAAAAAAATAAAAAGGAGAAGAGTTCGAATTCATTGCTGAAAGTAAAAAAGAAGCCTGCATGTCCACACAAAGAAAGAAAGAAATTCAAAGCACAAAGGCGTAAGAATCTCACCGAAACGGATAAAGGCTCGTGGTTTAGACAATCTTCGCTGCTCGCACTCCGTCAGTAACCACAAGGTTTGCCGCGGCTTGCCTAAGGCGCTTTCATTTGAAAATAAAAATAGTTGAAATCAAAATTATCGTTCAGCAAAATTGAAATAAAGGTCTGTCACGGGAAACTATTTCATAGCCACTCGCATAGTGTTTTCGCTCCGAGTCACCTGAGACTCTACAGGGCGCCTATGTGTTTCTACTAGCGGTCGGCATTTCGAATTTATTAGAGTGTAATCATAACTTGACAAGTTGTCATCCAATAGCGTGAATTATTGGGAAAATTTTAAAAGCAAAAAAGAAAACCTACTTCGTTTTTACGCGAATGAGCCCTCTTTGAACGAATTAATGAGGTACGTAAACTCAACGGATTGCCTTGAAATTCGGTTACGCAAAAAATGTACCATGTTAAACTCACTTGTTAATTTACTGATATCCTTGTATTTTTGACAATTAGGGAAATGTGAAACGTCTACTTAATGACATGACAAAATTAAATCGTTCATTTGGCGACAAAAAGTTTCCATATTATGCTGGATGCATGTGCTAATGTTTGTGATTCTAAGAATAAGCGCAAAGTTGCAATAAATTCTACAATCTACGTAAAATAATTTAGGGACAGAGGAATTCGCATCACCGAAGAACAAACAGACTTAAGAAATTTTTCCTATCCATGCACGCCTTTACGACAGAAGGGAAAATGTCAAGGAAAAGGAGCTTACGGACGGTTTTACGGACCGATTTTATGTATGATATTAGGCTTCAGTAAAAGCACCGACAGACGGTCATTGTTGTTGGGTTTATCGTACGATCCTAAACTAAAACATGTAGTAATCGATCTCGTTAGTTGGTAAAATTGCCGACAACTAGACTCTGAATCTAGCTTTATTGTTGACGTAGCCGAAAATCTTATTTAATTTCATTAAAACTTCTCTACTGAACTTTCAAGAACTGTCCTTAATACAACTGAGACCGTTGATGTGTACACCGAATAGCTAAGCGTATGACGCAACGAACTTGCAGTGTGTCATGCTGTATTGTTCATGTTGTTGTCATTTAATATGAGTAAGCTTACTCCAATTGAGAGAATTATGAAACATTTAAGACGAGTGAAGGCATGTCAAATGCAGTTTCCCTTGGTTTGCTAGAAGTCCAGTTGCCGCAAATTTTGTTGTCCGGAAATTATTGACGGACTTCTGCGCTTCCGTCGCCAATCGAGTTTTCTAGTTTCCCCTAGATGATGTGAATATAGATAACGGCGTGATATGTGACTGACATAGTCTATAGACTGTGCGATTTTACGCCGCGATCTGCGTCGGAATAATAATCATAATAAATTAGTCTATAATAGAATCGCATAGCTAGAGGTAAACTCGCGGTCTGATTGGCTATCGAAGAGAGGGTATTTAGCGTGGAATTGCACTTGTGCATGAAGGGATATTGTAGACGTGGGTCGCGAGCAAAAATTGTTACTATCTGAGGTGCCGCAGATCACTGAAGTCCGGAAAGTAATGACGAAATTCTATAGGCTGTCGTGGTTACTCTGATACTTTTAACCTCAGTTGATCAGGCATGAAATGCGCTCCAGGTCAGTAGAAACTATTATCGTTATGATAACTGACATTCAATCAGTTGATCAGAAACGCTACGAGCTAATAAAGAGCTGCTTAAATAGCTGTAATTGTAGAACATTAAAAAGAATATCTTCCATAATATTGCATAGCATTGGTTGTGCAACTTGCCTGTTGTATTTGGGACATAACGCAAATCCTATATACTCATTAGTATTCCCTTGTGTTTAAGGAGACAATTAACAAAAAAACCTTTTCGTGGGAAAACGCGTAGTTCTTTTCTTAAACCATTTAACGAGAACTAAAGAAAAAAAGAACGAACAAAAAGTTGTATTCACTGTTTATTATAACTTTAGAAAACAGGGACAATTGAAAGTAACTTTGTAATTTGCAGGCGGTTAACGAATCACCTCCCGAAAACATAATTACCAAAAAAAAAAAAACCAGTAACTCAGGAATTTTGTTTATCCAGTGGCTGGAAAAGACGTCAGCAAATTTTAGATATGTGGTACCTAAGGTTTTAACACTTTCTACCAAATTCCCTTCCTTCACTGGTTGTGTATATGCACTACCGCGGGTCTTATTCCAAAAATGACCTGTCTCATCTCTTTTTGTCTCCAGCAGTAAATCTGTGGATTAACAAACGAGTTTAACATGGCACATGTTTGCATCAATGACAGATCGATGGGGCAACTTTCAGAAAGACCTGTAGCTATAACAATAAGACAGAAACAAAGTGGAAGAAGACAAACAAAAACAGCACCAACTACATATAAAGTTGTCTTAAGCGCTTTGTTTTCTTTGGTAAATCTTTCCACTTCTTCCTGGGGCATTTGCTGAGTTTTAATTTTCTCTTGGTGACGTCGTGTTTCACGATACATGATGAAATAAGCGACAGAAAGGAAAATAATACATGAAGCAGTAAGAACACCAGACAGAGAAAGTACTACTAGATCCCATTCTATCACATCAAAAACTCCAAAAATAAAGGAAATGATCCAAGCTACTAACACTGCTCTCTTCATGCTATTATCAGTTATAATGTTTGAGTATTGCATTGTAAATTTGATAGCTATGAGTCTCTCGAAAGTAACGAACATCAGATGAAAGAATGAAGCTGTAAGTGTTGTAATCACAATTGTGTAATTGCAGTTTTCAACTATTTTACTGTTACTGATACCAACTAATAGGAAAATCTTCCACAGGACAAACAATGGCTGGCCAAGGAGACCAGTTAAGGCGTCGGTCACCGCTAAACAGGCCAGCAAGATGTTGCTGTTGGTACGGAGTCGAGGCGTCGTTTTCACAGCCTTTATCACAAGTGCGTTGAGCACAACTGTGCAGGGAAAAGTGATGGTGTTGATGATGATTATGATTATGGCACCAGCCACCGGAGGTACATCTGCTGTGTCGCCTTGTCCGCTAGTTTTGTTTGTAAAATTTGTAAAACTGGGCAAGGAAACGTCTACCATGTCGATCTGGAAGCTAAATGCAAGATAAGTATACGTCTCGGAACAACTTGTTCAACCAGTCGTTCTCTCTCTGGCATGAAATCGGAGGAAGGTAAAGGGGCAGGAAATCTTATGGTTTTAATAGAGAGTGGTTTAAGCATCTCCTGGGAATAACTTCTCAGTCGACATGTGTCCTGCAACAATACAGGAAAAAGCTAAATCAGAATCGCTAAACGCCGCCTAATCAAAAGGATTTTCCTCAAGATCTGCCCATGAATAAATCTTATTCCAAAAATGATTGAGATCATTTTTAATTAGATTTTTCAGGTATTGCCAAACGTGTGCTTTTAAATCTAAAATCGTTTCAGCCCTTGAGAGCTCGATTGACCACGACGACTAGAAAGTGTTCGATCGTCTCTTCACTTAGAAGTATGTTTTCACTTAATTTCTGAGGATTGTTTTACGCTATCCATCGATCGATAGGTGTTTCGTGTTTCATAAGTTGATTAGTTTTCATTTGTTCGATTAGATTTGCATTGGAAAAAAAGCATATACAAATTCTTTAGTTTGAAATCTATCTTGCGGCTTTTTCATTTCCAATCATATGTAAATCACTGTAAGTTTAAAGCTCACCGTTTTAGGTGCGTCAAGAAAGATTCATTTGAAATATCTAATAATTTGACACTGGTCTCATCTTCCGTGTCGTGGTTTTATAATTTGCCTTTTGCTTAAACCGCCCATTTTTTCTCGCAATATTCCGCAATTGGGATCAATGAAACCAAGATAGGAAAGCAAGAGGGTAAAAAACACATGTTTGGCGCAGCCGCTTAGAAAATTAGGAATACTTTTTGAATAATTGCTAATGAGGCAAGTGATGCAAACGAAATAAGCATGAAGAAAATGTTGTTTCACCCGTTTACGTAGGCTGTAAGGGTTTCTTTAATTTTGGTTTGCGATTAATTGATAAGACATCGTAATATCCATGAAAGAAAATGCCCCAATCTTAATTATGAAAATTCAGTCGGTTACCAATGGGAAATATACTCTATACTAATTTATTTTTTAATTTCTCTTATCCTTTTGATAGTGCGATACTTTGCTGTAAGGAAACAGGTTGAATTTTATGGATTGTAGTTGCAATAAACAGTTTCGCTTCCCGAGAGGGCCCATCAAACAAAACGCTTTCTTTATTACGACCCGAAAGTGAGGAAATTGCTTTTAAAGTGATTCCTCAGTATTGCACTGCACATCATGTACTGGAAATAAAAATTTATGTAATCAGGCGGATAAGCGCGCGCGCTTTCCAAGAACATGGTATTTTTTTTTCAATCAATGGACCAGGTAAAGAAGCATGATGATCTTCAGCTCTTGAATTAGCACGGTGACCAATATTTTTATTGCATAAATTTGGTGTACAAATTGTCCCCTGTAAAAAGGAAAAATCAAAACGATTATCTTAGGATAAAACAGATATAGCTAAAAGCGTGCACTTGCTTCCAGCTACCGCAAAATGTACCTTGAACGGATGAAATTACGCGCGTGATTGGCTCACATCACTAAAAAACGTAATCAATCCATGCGGCATCTTACAGTTATTTCTTCGGTTTAAAACGAAATTAAAGAAATCCTTTTGCTTAATCTGATAGGCATGTTCGATTGGTTTCGTCGTTTATTGCAATTGCTATCTATTTAATTCAACCTGATTCCTAAAAGTAAAGCCATACACTATGATAAGGAATAAACCAACCAGAACGGCAGTCAGAGAGACTTTGACAATCACTAGAGGGCCTGCTTTCAGATATAGTGACAAAAGAAATTCGATTTCAAGAGTATATTCCCCATCGGGTGGACTTAATTTCCATGTTCAGGATTGAGGCCATCTCTTATGTAAATTATACAACGTGATATTGGCGTGAAAAAAAAAAAAACAAAAAAAAACCAAAAAAAAAACCAAGTTTTCTCAATGCAAATTTCTTTTGGATCGTTAACAACTTTCGTAATTTTCATAATTTTCTGAGCGGTTGCGCTCAACATTTACTCAAATCAGTTTACTTTCTAATTCCTTCATCCTGGCTTACTTCAGTGAGTCGAATTGCGAGACCTTGTGCTGTAGAAGTAAAATTGAAACTTGCGAACGATGTAACTGGCCATTAAAAAAGCCGTAATGTAAATACTATTCTTTAAGCCCATGGTGCCAGGGCACAATAGATGCCAAAGGATCAAAAGTTTTCGTCCGTCAAATAAGATTTGACGGACGAAAATTGATGAGCCAAACGTGCACGAAACATTTATGTAGCCATGGAAAGCGAAATAATCTCCTGAAGTTAGAACAATATGTTATGTGAGAGGGCAGTCAAGATGTTTTTCTTTATCGCCACAACTTCAATTTGGCTCTCATGCGCTGAAACCATTCTGGACTTTTAAAAACTAATTTTATAGTATTGGGAAGATGGGATTAAAATTGGGCCTCAATCACTTTCGGATTGAAATTTATTCATGGGCAAAGTACTAAGAGAAATTTATTTGACCGGGCGGAGTTTAGCGTTTCCAATTCAGCTTTGTGCTGCATTGATGTCATGCATATGTGGATTCAGTAGTCATTCCCAGGAGATGAAAAATGAAACCTGACTTTCTTCGTATTATGTAATGGTAAACGTCTTGTAGAAACGGTTGTTCAGATACATACTTTAGTTGCATTAAATTTCCAATTAGATATGGCAAACTTTTCCACGGATAGTTTTACAAACGCTACAAACTTAACCATTGGAGAAGGTGACACAGCAGATGTCCTATTGGTGCTCAGTTACATTATAACCATCGTCATCAACACCATCATTTGTCCCTTCATAGTTCTCCTCAACGTACTGGTGATAATGACTATGAAAACAAGATCACCACTCTAAACTAACAGCAACATCTCACTGTCCTGTTTAGAGGTGACTGAGAAGAAGAAGTGGAAAGATTAAAAAAAAAAAAGGACAAGGCGCTGAAGATTTATTATGTTCAGAGTTGGTTCTGTTATTGTCTGCCTTCTTCCACTTTGCTTCCGTCTCGTAGTTAAAGCTACAGGCCTTTCTGAGAGTTACCCTATCAACGAACCATTTACGCAAAAAATGTACCATGTTAAACTCACTTGTTAATTTACTGATATCCTTGTTTTTTTGACAATTAGGGAAATGTGAAACGTCTACTTAATGACATGACAAAATTAAATCGTTCATTTGGCGACAAAAAGTTTCCATATTGTGCTGGATGCATGTGCTAATGTTTGTGATTCTAAGAATAAGCGCAAAGTTGCAATAAATTCTACAATCTACGTAAAATAATTTAGGGACAGAGGAATTCGCATCACCGGAGAACAAACAGACTTAAAAAATTTTTCCTATCCATGCACGCCTTTACGACAGAAGGGAAAATGTCAAGGAAAAGTAGCTTACGGACGGTTTTGAAAACATGCCCATAGTATCAGAATTTGTCAAAATGCTCCTAAATCAAATGAACACCAAAACCATGTTTACAGCCGCAGTGATTTGGAAATCATGAAGACTAAAATAATTAGAAAATATGTGGCAATAAAAGCCTAGCGTAGTGTTGCACTCATCTTACTCTATTAAGATCCAACACAAGAGCTTTCCTTCTTACAAGATTTAATAACAAGAGTTTCATGAAACCTAATCGTATAATCAAAAGATTAAAGGATAAAGGTATAACCAGTTGCAAAAGTAGTTGAGACATTTGAGAACAGAAAAGTGTTCACCATGTGATCCAACATATTGTATCCCCTTACCCCTCTTTTGCAATGTTGCTATAGGCAGTATCATGTACATGGGAGTACCTTTTGATTTTTTTTGGTTTTTTTCTCTAACATTCTTATTAACCTTCAGATGAAATCGCTAACCGCACTTTTTCTTCAAAGTGTCTCAACATTTTTTGCAATTTGGTGGTAGCTTTTGACTTTGGTATATTATGAATTGATCTACCTCACTAAGTAGAGTAATACGACATATTCGTAAGCATACAGTTCCAAATAAAACAAACAACAGAAAAAAAACAAAAACAAAAATAACGACGACAACAACAACTAAAAAAAACAGTTGTCCATCAATAAGCACCCTTGAAGTCAGTTGTGTGTTTCTTGGGGATGCATTGCGGTCCTACAGGAGTGCCATATCGCTCCACCTTCTGCGCTGAGAAGTTATAGGGCTCAATCGGTGTAATTAAGATGGCATTGGTAGATCCGATAGAAGGATCCTCGTCAAAGTAGTTGAAAGGCCTTATGAAGAAGCGAGCGGAGTTGGCAGCCGTGGCGGTGTTGGGCAGGTCTTCTGCATGAGGCACATGCATCGCGCCAATTGTAACCCAGGCAACCAAATCCTCGTTCACAATGGGGTCATCATCCGCGAGGTAATTACGGAAATCAACCTGTGAAATGGTAAAGAAAGATTAAATATATTCGTAACGTTTGAAGCACTCATAACGGCGTTCATTGCCTTGCCTGACAACATACAACCAATGACAACAAGCATGATACCATAAAAACTATCGTTGTCTCCAAAATACATTCATCAAGAGAGCATTATTTCAATTCAACGTGGTCAGATTGGATGCGTTTTCCATTTATTACCAAACGTTTGAAAGAGTGTTTTCCACGCAGCTCTTAACCCTCTTATACTGTATCCTCCAGAACAGACATTATTTCTTCGCTACATGTATTCATATATATTTAGTTCACGTTAAACAGAAGAAAATAAGCTTTAGAAAAAGAGAGCCTAACCTGTGGATCTGTTGGCGAGTTTTGATTATAAATAGAGCTACTCTGTGTCTCATTCTCTTTGTACTTGGTGATAGCCATTTGATAGAGGGACCAGCTCAACATTGGTGTGATCATCCAATCTTCTGGGTACAACTGCTTCAACATGTTGTCCAGCTGGATGCGGTATCCTTTTTTCACACCCATTCGGTTTTTCTTCTTTTCATTGAAAAAGTTTAGGTACATTGGATGGTCGAAGTCAAACTTGTAAGATGCATCCATCTCTGTTTTCTTCACATCGCGTTTCAGAACTTTCTGGACACGTCGTCTGTTAGGAAACCATCGCTCAGTGATGTTTTCGATCCCAATTTCGATAGTCTCGTACGAATTTCCCCTGCCACCAACGTCCAGATCCACTTTATAGTTGATAAGGTGATCGTGTGTACCACTTGTGAAATCCTCATGAAGCGGGTATGCGTATGGGTCCATGTTAGAGTTATAGAATGCTCCAAAAATATACCCAGAAGCTGACATCTTGACTTCAATGACTCCGCTCTGGTAGAATATGAAGTCAAAAACATAATCATAATTGTAAACTGTTGCCACTGTACGCAGAACTAATACTTGGTTGGCCATCCCTCCATAAAACTTGTAACCATTATAAAAGTTGTTATCATAATGCCGACGAAGTGGTGTTCCAGTATTTAGTTCAAATACGCACACTGCGTTGCGAAAGGTCTGCGGATTTCCAACTCCAATCATGTGCACTAAGTCGAAGAAAGTAGCAGTATTAGGGCAATCAACGCCTCGAACCATTTCGTAACTACTCATTCCCATTCGCCATGAGCCGTCAAGAAAGTTATTCCAAGAGGGGCTTGGATAAAAACCTGCGTAAGTAGCCGCTGCTTCTTGAAGACTGAGCTCGTAAACAATTCTCTCTCCGTTAAATTTAATATCGTAGATTTGCATACCACTGTTGGAATCCATTCTGAAATCAAACGACCACGACATGTAGGTAATTTGACGTCCATTTACAGAGTAACGCTTTCCATCGGGCTCATACTGCACTGGTTCTCTCATTGGCTTAAATGGCTGAGGAACTTCTCGACGTTCGTAACTGGAAAATAGCGCGTCTGTGCCTTTTGGAGCTGGCACAGAAATCTTGTTAATGGTATTATTTTCGAATTTTCCCGCTAACTCGTCTATAGTGTCAAAAGTCTGATTGTTGTAAAGAACCTTGAGGATTTTCCATTTAGAAACGTCCGCTCCTCCATGATCTACCAGGAACATCAAGTCTAGAGTATGAAGATAATGGCCTGCAACATCCCCGCGAACAAAGTAGATCCAGGTATAGCGGTCCTCCCCTGTAAAACCCATAGGGGCTGTGTAAAGGAACTGTAGGCACTTTATACCAGAGACACAGGGGAAGATGTAGATGTAGCCGTCATAACTTTCAGACATTAACTTGGCGAGTTTACTGGCAGCTTCCTTGACAATCTCTCTTTCTAGTGCGTTATATTCTACAACGCCATCAAAAGGGCGAGCATTAAATGGAACAGTTTTTTTCTGTCCACCTGGAATCTCTCTAACCTTGTAATCAGTTGGCGTCGAGACCGGATGGATGATGTATTCTTTTACCACAGGTGGATCGGTGGCACCATGGAAAACCACAGCAACAGCTTTTCGTTCGGGCTTGGCACCATTATTGTCTAGATGCTCCAGAACTTCCTCTTTCGACGGCGGAAGCAACTGTATCAAGTAAATATAATTGCTGTCGACTGTAGCCTTGGAATATTCCGTGAGGTTTAGTGAGGCCTGCTTCAGTAAATAATCCCTAACGGCGGTGATCTCGCTGACTGTCAGGTCGTTAAAAGGACTCGAAGACTTTGGTGGTTCTTTGGAACTCGTCATTCCATCAGCACAAGGTTCCACACTCATCGTGGTCTTAGAGGTTGGTTTTGGCTTTGTGTCTTGGTTCTCGGCCCCTTTCTGTTGCTTTGTTGCAACAACTATCAGAGCAATTAAAAGTGCTACACTTATCACGATGAAGATGATGGCCAGGACCTTCCACAGCATAGGGGCTGAGCTGGGCGCTGGGCTGGCTTTCTTCTTAAGCATAGGATCGCTCGATTCCATTGTCAACAACGATCTACGCAAGGTAGAAATGAAATCAATTTGAGATTATCACTTTTGCTGACTAATAGCGTGCAATTAGCAGATATTGTTTTGTGCCTCCGGGTGGCATTCTTTGGACTTAATTAATTCTGGTCCTCTTGACCTTGGAAACGCTGTGGTAATTTTATACATGCTTTAACAAATAGAGAAGCCTTGACCGTGCTCTGTTCTGTTGTAATGCACGCAGGAGGCGACTAGAGCATGAAAGAAGTGTAGGGAGAAACACAAGGCGTAGCTTTGCTTCGTTGGACATAGTACAATTTAGCAGATGGCGTGACAGCTTAAGCCCTGCTTTATGCTTTGTACTCTGATACCAATCAATCAATTGCTGGTTTTCAGTGTCACGCCATTCAAAATAGATCAAAATAAAAAATAAAAACCGTTCAATCGATTTAGTCTAGAATCTGGAAATAGAAAGAACTTAGATATGTAAAGACTCTCGCCAAGATTCAGGTCACAGCAATTTTTCTTACGGAAGATATGAGGAGAAACGTTTTTCCCAAATTTATAGAGATTTGTATGGAGCCGCCATGCTGGTGCCCACCTAGATTGGCACCAACATGGCGGCCGGAAACCAGCAGAAACATCTGTCACTGAGTTTTGCTACAAAAGCGTGAATTTATCTCTCTAAGAACTCATAAACGTAACAATAATACTTTATTCTAATACAAGAACTGTTCAGATAGCTGAATTTCCCTAAATAAGTCACCTTTTAAACCAACATAACAGCTCTCTCGCTCGTCATGTAAAGGCCACGTCACGCAAAAGCTTAGAAATTCAAGAGTAGTCTATCACTAAACCAAGAACCCATTTGGAGTGAAAATTTGTCTGAATATTAGTTTTTAGCTGCTCTAATACATCATGAAAGTAAAATCTCAGGAGGATCAATAGTTCTGAAGTCTGAAATTTAGTGACGTCACGTGAAAACCAGCAATACCGATCAAGCAAAACTTAAAAGTAAAACCTTCTTTTATGGCTCACGTTATAGGAAATAAAAGACAGAACCAAATTTGATACTGGATTAAGACCAGAAAAAATGAACTTCTTTGGAACTAACGGGGTTTAGGCCCTTAGCGCACGCGAGGATAATATGTTTCGACCGAAAAGAAAGCGCCATAGACTTGGGGACAAATAATTCAAGGGTCGAAATTCCTTCACTTTAATATAACTTGCAAAACGTGGGCTTGCTTCTCTAATGATCTCAAAATCTTCAAATGCTTCCATGCGGCTTCCCGATAAAACCAACAAGCATACTCAGAGTCTCAGCCCTGTTTTTCATTTCATGCGGTGACAACACAAAAAACGTGACTCTTACGATCCCCTTAACAATAACAATAATGACGTAAAGCAGACAGTGTGTGAGAGAGATTATTTGCATATAATAATTGAGGCAGAGGACATTTTTGAAAATGTAACCTTGAAAACAGCTAGGTATCAATATCAGTAGATAAATGACAGCAATTTCATGCTTCTTCTCGCAGTTCTGTTGGCAATAACTTCGCATTTTAGTAAAACTGTTGGGAAATTGTCACACAAAACCGTCGTCAGACATTTACTAATTTGCTCGTTCCAATAAATGTTTTTGCTTTTCATCCGTTTTCTTTTAAATAGCCACCTCTAAAAGCATGACTGTTTTTTTCCGAAGCAAATCAGCCAATTGATGAAACGAGTAGAATAACAATTGGTTGTGATTTTCTTCAGGATCAAGAGATTTAGTTTGTACGCTTTCAGTATACCATTTCGGTTTTGATTTATATACTGACGGTGTACAGCGGAAATAATATTGAAGTACCGAAAAAAAAAAAAAAGGCTGGATATGAAACCTTGTTCCTCATGATAATTACAAAGGTTAACAGTGATCTTCGGTTGAGCCCTTACTTCCTTATTCAGTTGTAATTATTCAATTTGATTGCTGTACTTGGTAAACCTAAACGTCCTGAACGGCTCAGGGATGGCCTTTTGGTAATAGTTTGTAATAAAGATCCGTTTTAGAATAGTGTTGACGTTTCCTACAGGATGAGCTAATCCACAAATGTGTTTCAAGCTTTTCAATACAGTATTAAAAAAAAAAAAAAGATCATACCTGAATCAAATGGAACCGTTAATCCGTCGCGTCAGTGTAAGACTGATACATACAGTGGCAGATCTGCAGAGGTTACTAAGTTATAAATAGACTAGCGTGACAATATGACAGATACTTTTTAGCGGAGCTAGTGTAGAGAGCAAGAGAATAGTCGTGTATTACGAACTTTCGCTGTATCAAACTCCTCGCAAATACATCCAGCAAATGCGTTTGTATTTAAGAAAAAAAAAAGCCTTCAAGAAACGATACTCTTTAGCGACAATTTTTCCCTCAGCAGTTACGTGACAGCAACGGAATATCTTAGAGACAGATTATGTAAAACATCGAGCGACTTTGTGTCAATCATTATGTCATTGTTATTCACTTTTCATTGCACTACTCTCGAAGCTCCATTGTCTTCATACCTTGACATTTTGAAGTAACACCGAAATATTCAAATACGAAGTAAGTCATTATTCCGATTTTAAAAGAAATGTGCAAACGTGGTCGACGTATCTCTTCGGTTTAAATGATTTTAGCACAACTTGAGAAAGGCACTTGATGCGAATGCTTTAGTGAGATTACAAAAACAAACCTTATCGTATGTGGGGCTATTGCATTGTACCACAAAGTGATTGCTTATCGTTACTCTCGATGAACATAACAAACTGGACAACATTTAAATTTTACACAACAAACACGACTGAAGCGAAGGGTTAAGATGTTTAGACTGACTCAATTTCTTAACCGTGATCAATGACTTGATAGCTTCATGCGTCATAAGTTGGTCGCGTGGTCTGAAATTGGATTAGTCTTTTCATAAATACCCTAAGTATCATAAGCTTTAGAAGTTCAGTATCCATGCTACGTTGCTTCAACTACTTCTTGCACGGAATCTGCTAAGTAAACGACCAGAAAAATAATTGCGTCTAGTGATGTGATGGTTGATTTTCAGTTTCTTTAAAAACAGATGCGGACTTCTAGAATAAACAAAAATAGAAATAAATACCGAACAGTAACATCTGGTGTCAAAGTGTGCTCTGAACATTTCGAAGGCGAGGATTTTTCATGGTCAACATGGGAAAAAGGGAAAATGAATTACCTTAAGGCGTGGGAAAAGTCAGGGAATTTCACTTTCAGTGTCAGGGAAATTTACATCTTGAAAAGAAGTCTAGTAAAATTTTAATTTAATTTAAATATGTAGTTGTTCATCTTCTCTTGACCTCTTCGTGATGAATGATAATGACACTTTTTTTTTCATGTACATTGTTTTGAACACTTGACAGATTACTGACCGGCATATTCTTTCCCTATGTAATGCAAGTTGAAGCTGGATTGTTAATGAAATCATATACATTTTTCCCCCCCTGTATTCATAATTTTTTTTTTTTACTTTTTAAAATCCTCGTTGCATTTCACGGACATGAATGATTTTGAATTGGTGAAATAAGCTGATGTCGGGTTTCCAAGAAAATCAATTATTTTTCCATGTTACCGTGAGATATTACCAATTCATGTACACTGTATGGGACTTGCTGAAAGCTTAAATTTTAATTTATTTCCGGCGGTCGAAAGTTTAACAAATCGAGGGCACCTAAACAAGCGATCACGCACAGAATTGTATTTTAGTGGGGCTGGGAGAGGTATCTAAGCTTGAAAAGCATGCTGGGCCGTTGGTTCAGTCACAGTCACTACTCATTGACGAGCTTCACGAACGCTTAGTGTATATTGGGTATTTCATCGTCTTGCAGGTGAGGTTCTTTCAGATGCACTGATTTTCAAGGTCCAGCTTTCACTAGAAGCGATATTTAACGGTATTTAAACATGTAAAGACATTCTAGATTGAAGGAATTGAATTTCATTAGAAGTGGTTTTGACCTTTTGCTCTGAAGGCCTGCAGTTCACTTTGCTTAAGTCAATGTAGACCTGTACTATTTGAATGTGTAATTATGGTCACATCCAATGCCATGATCTCTTGTTCTGGCTAGTCCAAACGCTTCTCTATCGATAAACGGATGCTTTCGTGGCGTAATCCAGAATCAAAATTCTTTTGTGGAGAGTCAGCATAAATTAAACAAACATACTGGGTAATTGGAGTGATAATCGGCAGTAAATATATTTCATTGTGAGGCGAGTTGCCTAAGGAAGCTTGTAATACTCTCCTTTCATGTTCACCGCGGGAGCTTTTTGCTTAAACTCAAAATGAAATCTTAAATTGGAAAAATCATCCAAATATTTAAAGACAGTTTCACTTGGTTGCATTTTGTCGTTACATGCGACCATTTCTTTATCATATGTAAAATCACACCTCAATCTATGATACATCATTCCAATGCAAGTGCAAAGAATTCAAAACGATAAGGAAATGAATATGTAGTTTCTTGCACCTTCTCTTAGCTTTAGATGGTTGATTAACGTAGGTGCATTTTGAAACCCCTCGGTAAGCTGCCACTCCTGAAATATCGATACCTAGCCAGGATCATTGTGTTACTGCGCTATGTACTCTGCTGTTTTCTTTTTACTCCAAGGTATCATGACACTCAAACGTTGTGTGTTGAATGTACCTTACATATTCAACGGGACATTGCAAATTTCTTCAATTCGTGACATTGCAAATGTTTTTGAGCTGTTTAGTTATGCATGGACTGAAAACTGCCTCATCCAAACGGATCAGGAGACAGACAATATTAATTAGTCTTTCAAATAATACCGGGTTTTCCTTCAAAATGGCGTACCATGATTACTAGTTTCTCTATCTCACTGAAAATGCTTTCTTGGTGGCTTTCAGCTGAAGTTGAACGAAAAGGCAACGAAACTCCAAGGTCGTTCCAAAAGTGATCTTCAATTAAACATACAACCTCCTGCTATTTTTAGCCTTTGGTGTATTCAATACTTGAGTCGCTTGAAATTACGCTAGGGACAGTTGATTAACGTAGTTGTAAAAACACCTAAAATATTAGACGCAATGTACACATGATAGGATCCTTTCAAATTCATTTGAATCAAAATATCACGATGATACTAAAAACGTTGTGTGTTTTCAACAAATTTAACTCTAAAACATTCCCCCGAAAGTATTCTGCAGATTCAACGTGACATTTCAAATGTTTTTAGGCTGTTTAGTTATGCATGGACATAAAGCGAGTAACAATTGCTTAGTGTACTCGTGGATTAAGAGACAGACAACAATAGTCTTTCAAGCAATACCAGCCCTGCAGGAGTTTTGCAAAATGACGAACTACGATTACTTGTATCAATGCCTCATTGAAAATAGGATATTGACGGCTTTCTGTTGAGGTTCAACAAATAGGCATAAAAACTCTTAGGTCGTTCTAACAGTGATCTTCAATTGAACATACAACTCCCTGCTATTTTTAGCCCTTGGTGTATTGACGTATTGTAGTATCGCTTGAAGTCACGCCATAACACGAGTCAGTTGACCATTTTTTTCATTTTATAGGTCAGTTTTTATTGTCATGGAGACAAGTGATCCCATGGTCAAGAAGAAATCCGATCGCGCACCTACCAATGCACCCGTGGTGTGGAAAGTTCTGGCCATCGTCTTCATTCTGATAAGTGTAGCGTTAATGATTGCGTTGATTGTTGTAGCAACGAAGAAATCAAAAAGCGATCGTGAGCCAGCTGAAAATTCCAAAGGAGATCATGTTATTCAAGTGGAAAACTGTGAAAATGGAATGGATGGCCTTGCTGACCCACCTAAGTCTTCGGGTCTTTTCGACGATCTAACAATCGAAGAAATCACCGCTGTTAGAGCGTATCTAATGGAGCAAGCTTCACTTAACCTAACGGAACCTGCCGAAGCATCGGTCGACAGTAATTACATCTACATGATACAGTTTCTTCCACCGTCCAAGAATGAAGCTTTAGAATATTTGGACAACAATGGCACCAAGCCTGAACGGAAAGCTGTGGCGGTGGTATTTCATGGCGCTGCCAATCCCCCGCTTGTTAGAGAATATATAGTCAGCCCTGTTTCCAAACCTACTGGGCACGTCGCAAGAAAGATTCCTGGTGGGGAGAAAGACTTTGTAACATTCAATGCTCGGCCTTTTGATACTCGCATGAGAATGATAATGACCTATGTTGTACATTATGCCTCTGCAAAACTCGATAAGCTGATGAAAGAGAGTTACGATGGCTTCTCGTTCACCGGATGCAAGTCACCTAAGTGTCTTGGAATTGGTTTTACTTCTCCTATGGGATTTACTGCCGAAGATCGCATAAGTTGGATCAATTTCAAACGTGACATGACAGGACATCTTGACTTGTCGATGTTAGTAGATTTTGGAGGAGCGGACACGAAAAAATGGAAAATACTCAAGGTTCTCTACAATAATCAGACATTTGACTCTGTTGATGAGTTAGCGGCCAAATACGAGAACAACGCCATCAACAAGATTTTTGTTCCTGCACCAAAGGGGAAGGACGCGTTGTTTTCAAGCTATCAACGTCGGAGAGATCCACAGCCACCCACACCAATGAGAGGACCAGAACAATACGAGCCCGATGGAAAACGCTATACCGTTAACGGACGTCATGTCAGCTACATGTCTTGGTCCTTCGATTTCAGAATGGATTCCAACAGTGGCATGCAGATCTACGATATAAAATTCAACGGAGAGAGAATTGTTTACGAGCTCAGTCTTCAAGAAGCAGCTGCAACATATACAGGTTATTACCCAGCCGCTTCGTGGAATAACTTCCTCGATGGAGGCTGGGGAATGGGAGCATACAGCATGGAGCTGGTTCGTGGTGTGGATTGTCCCTACTCCGCAACATTCTTTGACCTAGTGCACATGTTTGAAAAACCAACGACTGTGCGAAACGCCGTCTGTGTATTTGAACTAAACACTGGAATGCCACTTCGCCGACATTATGATAACAACTTTTACAATGGTTATAAATTCTACGGAGGAATGACCAACCAAGTTTTAGTTCTGCGTTCTGTGGCGACGCTGTATAACTATGACTACGTGTTTGACTTCTTATTTTACCAAAATGGTGTCATTGAAGTTAAAATGTCAGCCTCTGGGTACGTCTATGGAGCATTCTATGACTCCAACATGGACCCTTACGCATACCCCCTCCACAAGGATTTCACAAGTGGTACACACGATCACCTTATCAATTATAAAGTAGACTTGGACGTTGGTGGGCGTAAGAACTCTTTCGAGACCATTGAAATTGGAATCGAAAACATCACTGAGCGATGGTTTCCCGATAGACGACGTGTTCAGAAAGTTCTGAAACGCCATGTGAAGAAAACAGAGATGGATGCCGCTTACAAGTTTGACTTCGACCATCCAATGTACCTAAACTTCTTCAATGAAAAGAAGAAAAACCGAATGGGTGTGAAAAAAGGATACCGCATCCAACTGGACAACATGTTGAAGCAGTTGTACCCAGAAGACTGGATGATCACACCGATGTTGAGCTGGTCCCTCTACCAAATGGCTGTCACCAAATACAAAGAGAATGAGACACAGAGCAGCTCTATATATAACCAACAGTCACCGACAAATTCCCAGGTTTGTAATTAATTTGTTTAAGGAAATGATTAATCTGGAGCATTCCATGTGGAGTGGTGGTAAATCGATAGCATCTTACAATTACACAAGACGTAGCCTTCATATATGTGTGTACTTGTTTCTTCTTCTCCCATCTGGGCTTGTACCTCTCTCCTTGAGCCTGACTCCGGATTTCTAACACAAACCTTCCACGCACGAAAAAGGAAATCAGTGAGATAAAATTGCTTGGTTCGTTTCTCAGCCCTTCAGCAAAGAGTCAGGAATATTTTCAAAATACTCCGTCAGCTCTCAGAAATGATTTTTGGGTTGGTTGCATCCTTTACTCGTCGTCAAATTATCATACCGGTTGTAAATAATTAGGACTCTGTAATTATTTTTATCTAAATCATTTGATTTTGAGTGGCAACTACACTTTTTATAAGCCCATTTTGGTATGTTTTAGGGTAGGTCGTGAAACAGATAAACCACTTGCTTTATCTCGACTAAGAGTGCTGTTTGACTAAGCGTTGCAAACCCAAAACCAAATGTATCACAATAGCCAATTAGAAGAAAGGGAAATCCTGTTAAAGCTAATAAAAGTTAAAAATATTTGTCTCATATTTTACCCAGGTTGATTTCCGTAATTACCTCGTGGATGACGATCCCATTGTCAATGAGGACCTGGTTTCCTGGGTAACAATAGGGGCGATGCACGTGCCTCATTCAGAAGACTTGCCTAACACCGCTACGGCTGCCAACTCCGCCAGCTTCTTCATAAGACCTTTCAACTACTTTGACGAGGATCCTTCCATCGGATCTACCAACGCCATTTTGATCAAACCCATAGAGCCGTATAATTTCACTGGGCAGATAGTGGAGCGATATGGCACTCCTTTGGGACCACAATGCATCCCCAAGGACTATAAAATTGACTTTAATGGAACTTACCTTTATGGATAGATGGGTTATTTTGAGTTATTTCGAACACTTCCGTTCCGTTCGATCTCGGACGCTATCGTCTTCTTTCGGACGCCAAAGACCATTTTTGTACCCTATTACCTGAATGGTAACTGTTCGTTTCGCCTTCAAGTCGTTTCGCTAAAGACCATGCCAATTCGCTAACGTCTCATGTCGTTTCGCTAACATCTCAGGTCGTGTCGCTAACGTATTACGAAACGATAAGTGATTCTATCGGCAGAACTTGATCGATTTCTAATCGGCCAAAAAGTCGGAGGGAGCTAGTTCGTTTCCATGCAAACTGAAAGTCGATTTGATACAAGCAAGAGATTATGTCTTGATACAAGTCGGTTCAAGACAAAATGAAGTCGAAGAAAATGCATGTACATGTAGTGATCATTGCGACTTCGACCAATCAATACGGTCTATCATCGGCCGATCTTACGCGGTATTGCTGTACAGCATTTCATTTGTCGCTACTTCAAAGAAAACAAAACTGAATACAGACGGAAGTGAAATAACCTCAAACGTTAGTGAAACGACCTTTGAGACGTTAGCGAAACGACTTAAGAGGGTAGGGAATTGGTCATAAGCGAAACAACCCGTAGGCGAGACGACTGCAAACCATCTGGACTGCAAACGATTCCGTCCGATTTCGAACGATTGCATTTGATTTCGGATAGTTCTGCTCTAACTTGATTTTTTTTTTATTATTGTAGTTGACACTTAGAGAGATATGTAGAGCTGGTTTTTTGTCAGATAACGTAAATTCATAAAATTTCTCATTGATAACACATGCATGTTTGTTTGGCCTGCCGCTGAACTGTTTTTCCTCTCCTCTGCGACCTGTTTGTTCTGTATTGCTGACCTGTTTACACGGTAAATCAATCTGACTAGATATTGTCAGAGAATTCAGTGTGTAGCGCTGAAATGTAGGTTTTATACAATGTGAGTTTAGCTCTCAGTTCCTATATATGTAGCGACCGTCTGTCCAGTTTCTCAATGGAATTATGTATTGCTTCCTTTAGATCGTACAGTCTTGCTTGGAATCAATTATACGATTGGCATTGCCCAGTGGGATTGTCTGCTTGTTTTCAAAGAAGCACTGATTACGGACGTTTTCCGCTTAAATGTAGAAAGGGCAGCCCTATCGATTAAATGAACTCCACCCACTAGAATATATCAAAGTCCCCGATACTCTCAGGAGCTTGTTGTCATCCGACTTTGGAGGAAGTTTGGCTCAGTAAGGGCGATGGCCCCGTAATCTGGTAGTCTCGGGTTCAAAATCTTCAACTTGCTACTAACTGAAGTTGTTCTTGGTTGTCCCGAGTGCAATTCCTCGGCTGCCCTCTCTACATGACCGACTCGTCAGCCTCCTGCCAGTTGGGGTTTTTAGAAACTATATATATTTATGTTTTTTACAATGTTTACCAGATCATTACTGTTAATTGCTAACCTCGTTATTATTATTATCATCTTTATTATTATTATTATTATTATTATTATTAATTGAAGATCTCCATTGTGGAGCAGGTCATGTGAGAAGAAAAATGAGACTGCTCCACAAAAAGTAAAAACTATTCTGAGAGAAGTATGACTGGTATAAAGGGCCGAAAATATATATTTGGAAAAAAACTTCACTAAGACATACAAAATTAAATTGAGCGTTTTTCAAACGAACGGATGCAAGCATGAACTCATCGCAAATAGAGCTTTGTAAGTACCTCCTCGCGCGCGACCCCCTCCTTCCTAAAGATCTCCTCACGCTCGTCTCGTACTTGTAACGTACTCCGAGGGTGATGTCTTTGAAAATGACCCCTGACCTGCGGGCTTTTGGGCATTTTAAGTTTTTTCGTTTTGTTTTGTTTTGTTTTTTACTTTTTAAAAGCATATGAAAAAAACCTACTGCCAGTGGAACTATATCCCAATTCTTCGCAGCCGTTTTTTTTAATGTCACGCAACACTAGACATTCTATGGCACCCTGGAAGGATCCCTGATAAAAGAGATCACACGGCATTTGGCTTCTCTTCGAATAGGATTTAAATTGCAGCTCCCTCATTTGTTTTCAATCTACATCTTTAGTCTCTAGCCTTAATAAGAGGGCTAATTAATAATAGGGCTTTGGATCGTAGCTCAATAAGAGAAGGAGCTACACGCGCGTACTCACGCGGGACAAAGTGTGATCGCGATGTTACGTGCTGGGTACTACTCCCCATTCCTCCCCGTCTGGGGGGCCAAGTTCATTCAGTTCAGTTCTTTATTTGGCGGTCTTTGTGCGTTCAAAGGCAAAAGGGGAATCTCTCTTCACTCTTCACATATCTGTCCAGGAATTGCTTGTTGCACAAATGTCTAACTCGGAAACGCAGCCGAAAAAAAGGAAAGAGCTTGAGGACTGCGACGAAGAAAATCCAAAGAAATCAAAGACTGAATCTGTTGACACCTTGATCGATTCGTCAGGTCATGAAACAAATGACACGAAGGAAAACCACTTAGGAGACGAAACCTTACCCGGGGCCGGATCAGAGGAGGCCACAGAACTCGATAAAGCCCAGGTAGAGTGGATTTAGAGCAAATGTTTCTCAGGGATTGCGCCCCTCAGCTGGTTTCGATCGCTTAGGTCAAATTTCTCTTTGAGGTGCATTTTGCCGGTCAGTAACTTCCAATTTTTTTTTGTAAGATTTAATTATTGTTTACGATTTCTAGACCACATCTCAAAATCTTAGTTATCGATAGTGAGCTCAAAGTTTTGAAAAGGTCCGCCATGTGCTAAATCACTCATGAGGTGCAGAATTTTTTCAGGAACGTAATCGCTCAAGCGAAAAAACTTCGGTCTTGAGATGCAAATGTTAGATTGATCGACAATGGATAGAAATTTTCTGTGGACGCATGCTAATCTCTTTGTTCGACAGTTTCCGGTTCACTAAAGGAAAATGATTTATATTCGGCCAAAAGATCAATGAAATCATCGTGAAGGAAATATTTGCTGGCATGACAGCGGAGCACATGACGAAATTTCAAGAATTGTGTTATGTGACATTCGAAACGAATCAATAACAACAGAAATCCTTTCGCGGGAAATTAACATGCGCCGCAGATATGAACAAGCTGTCGCAAATTATATTTTTGGTTTCTGCGATGTTATTAAAATCACTGAAATGACACACAAAGATTTGCTTCTTGTAACGCGCTTTTGTGCGATGTTTTGAGTTATTCGTCAGACGAAGTTATGTCCTCATTCATTTAAATAACATAATTGCAATTGCAGCAGAAACTAATGATTTTAGCGTTGGAGAAATTTGCTCGTTTGCGCTTCAAAATCCTTACCGCTTTAATTAAGACACAAATCTGCATTTCCCCTAAGGTCCTCTTAGATTCAATAATATAATTTTATCTTATTTTCCAAAAAATCATAACTTGCAGTTTACTTTAGTCTTATCACAATCTGCAAAATTTTAATGATTCGGTTTCCAAACTGTTTTTACGAAATTATTCGTGGATCGATTTAGACCTATTTTAACCGGATCATTGGACGTACAAAGTGAGGAGTACAGATTGAAAAACCATGGCGTTATTCAAGTAAAAATGCTCGGTACAAAGGCCGGGTTTTGTTCAAAATTTCTTAAATGCAGTAATTTGCATATTTATAATACCAAACATCTGTCTTGTTAATATTGTATTTCTTGCCATTCTAAGTAAAAAAGTTAACCTTATTGTATAGCTTCCTGGTTGTTTTTCAATTTATATGGATATTGTACTTGTGCTAAATGGAGACCACAATGGTAGCTGGGTGAATACAAGATATTAATGTGAATTGATGTGATGAGTTTAACCGACATGCCTTGTCACATTTCAAATGACTTTCTTGATTAATGGTTCCTGGGTTTTCAGAAGTTCTTTATGTTACTTTCAAGATTTTCATTTTAGTGATTAGAACAGAAGATCAAAAGATAACTGTGATGAGTGTAATCTTTGTACTCATGCCTGTTACATTTGAAATAACTTTCTTGATTAATGGTGTGGTGCTTGGGTTTTAGGAAGTTCTTTTTTATCTTTCAAGATTTCCATTCTGGTGATTAGAACTTAGGATAAAAAAAAAATAATTACTAAATCTATGTATGTACTCATACCTTGTCAGAGTTAAATTTTTTTCTTTGTTTAAATTAATGCATGGTGCTTGAGTTTTCAGAAGTTCCTTATGCCTTTTAGATTTTCATCCCAGTGAATCTACCTGAAAATATGTTCCCTTTGTTAAAAGATGTTTGAGGAAGGTGTCATAGCTTCTTATTTGGTACTCTGGCATTTTTGGTTAAAAAAAATGTCATTAAAACCAGTGTTGAACCAAAGTACCCCTGTAGTAGTCTAATTGTCCAAAAATACTGTCCAGAAATGTTTCCAGTAACAAAAGTGATAAAAATTCATCAAAATCATCAAATCCAACTGGCTGATTTCACTTTAGTGAATTTGACTAAACTTTGTCAAAATTGTCAATTCCATCTAGCCAATTTAGCTTTGACAAATTTGCCTAAATTATGGGCAGAATTTTCAAATCCATTAACATTCAATCGGTTTCATGAAATTTCATCAAATCCTGCATGCATTTCTGGACATAAATGGATAACCCAGTAGGCCTTTTTCCCTTTTTTTTTTTTAAAATGTAACACAACAAAAGCCTTATAATGCCTATAAGTTAGACCTTTGACCCCTAAGATTGACCAGCATCTAATTTCTCTTAACAATATCAGCCCTGAGTCAAACATTGAGGTCATAGGAATAGAGGAAAAGATCACCAACAGAAGAGGCTTTTGATTGTTAAACAAATTCTCATTGTTAGTACCTTGGTGAATGTATAGAGAACAGAAGAGAGAATATACATACTGATGTTAGGCTGTAAAGAGTTACATGTAAGCATATAACATGACTTTTAGTTGCACTTTCATGAGGAAGTTGGGTTGAGCTGCAAGTTCTTGTCACAAAACATTCAGTCATTAGAGAAAACTAGCAAAAAAATTTGAACTTTTTTTTATTGATTTTTTTTTTTGACATGACCTTTGACATGAATTCCATAATGAAATCCCTTGAAAGGACTTTCATCCAAGAATTTGAAGATAGAACTAGATATTAATTTTAAATAATGAAAAAGAAGAACAAAAAAATAATTTTAACTGTATTGTCCTAAACTTAATATGGAAAATTGAGAATTTTGCTTCTGTTTTTTTTTTTAAGTCTCCAGCACCACCTAACACATGTGGTAAGCTTCTTATAAGTGGAGCAACAAACTGGGACTTAGTTGGAAGGAAGGAGACACCAAAATCTGCTGGTAAGTTTGTGTTTCATGAAACTCTTATTTTGGTCAACAGGCTGCCTAGAGGTTTGAGACAATGTTTGAATCATGAGTGCTACACAAAGTGTTCTGAGTAAACCAAAACCCAGGGAATTAATAACTGTATGCTTTAAAATGACCTAAAATTTGTCATGTTTATTATTTCCCATCACCATCATTGTAAAATGTGCCTTTCATGCATGTTGACCCCTTAGCTAACTCAAGATTAACCCAATTTGCTTGCCATTGACTCTTGTTGTTTACTAAATTCAGCTGTATTGAGTTCTTAAATGGCTCAGAGGTAAGCATGCTTGACTCTGAATGGTAAGGTTAGGGTTTGAGCTCTTGGCGGGGGGAGGGGGGAGGGGGGTTGTTCATTGTGCTGTGTTCTTGGACAAGATACTTTTCTCTTACTTGACTTCTCTCTGCCCAGGATGATAAAATAGGTACTGGAAATTACTTTAAGGAAACTTGATAGGTTGCTGGATATTCACTAGTGATGCGGATGGTACAGAAACTGTAATAAGTAAGGAGTTATGGGGGGGTGATATGTGGAGCTGAATTATAGGACAGATACATAAATGAAGTGACCCTTAACAAAATTTTGCTATTTTGTCATTATAAAAAAATGTATTAAATTCCATTCAGTCATGTTACTGTTCAGTAATAGATCACAGAAAGTGTCAAAATATGGTAAGAGCATCATTGACAATTCAGCCGCACCTTGTGTGTCACTCTTTTTTTTTTTTTTTTTTTTTTTTTTCCCACATTTTGATGTCATCTGTGATCTATTACTGAACAGATGAAAAGCAACATTGTATTTTTTAAGTATACTCTTTTAAACTTTTATCCCTCTGTTTGGTCAAAAGAAAAAAATACGAAGCTAAAAAGAAAAAAAATGATAAGCAGGCCATTTCTACCATATGAAAAATAAGGCAATTAATGTAATAGAGGGGGTAAGTTTTTAACCCTTTAACTCCCATGATTGACCAAGACAGAATTTCTCCTTACAGTATAAATACAATGTCAAGCACACAAGTGACAAGAATTAAGACAAATATCAATTAGGGGATTATAAGTTGATCCAATCCCAAATTCTCTAAACTTACATCACAAGAACTGTATGGCAGACAGTAAGGAGAATTACTGATGAGATCTTGGGAGTTAAATGGTTAAAGAAACCTTTATATAACAAGGTTATTAGCCCTTTGTTGTTTGCTCAAAATGTCAGCTTACAAACTTCTTAATATGGTAACCAATTTACATTATCGACTCAGTTGACAAAACCAAATAATCCAATTAATGTAATGTCCTCAGGTAATGCAGGAGGTCCAAACTTATGGGAACCGCACAGCATCTCATCACTCAACCACATCAGAGTGCAGCTGGTGGCTTCAGGTCCAAGTGCATGTCATAGCATCATCATCTGTGAAGATGGAACTGCTATGAGTTTTGGTAAGCATGCAATTTGATGTTGTTATTTGGCCAGTAAAATGTAAGTGTGAAAGTTTGGACTCTAAATTCTCCATTTTTGTGAAAATTGACCCAAGCAAATTTCCTTAGCATTTGATGTCTCTCAGGAAAACTTTAACGCCCAAGATCTGATTGATTATTCTCCCCTTTAGCTGTCACACATTTTCCTTGAAAACTAGTAAGGAGAATTTGGTGTTACATGTATATCAGGACAACATTGTAGTATTTTTGATAAGGTTGATAACGTATGGTTATTTTTGGGAGGAGTTATATGGTAATATATTTGGGGGGGTTAAGAGTAAACCTTTGGAGACTGGTGACTTTGAAATGTGATCCAAGTTTTCAATAATTTTAAGAATTAGGTTTAAGGATTAAGTTTCAAGGCCCTATTTAGTCTTGAGGCCTTTACTTCCAAGATCTCCTTATTGTCTGCCATACAATTCTTGAGATGGTAGTTCAGAGAATTTTGTTTTGGATCAACCAACAATGCTCTAATTCCTATTAATTTTTTATTCCCATCACTTGTCTACTTGATATTGTGTTGATATTGTAATGAGAAATTGTTAATTGGTCAGTCATGGGAGGTGAAGTACATAAATAAATTACACCTTGATCAGTGCTTCACATGTGCATTTATATTCAGTCTCTCTCAAATGTTTGCTACATCTTACATAAGTGACTTTATCAGGGTTTAACATTTAAGTTTTTATTTCGTATAATTTACATACATCTAGACATTGCATATTTTTCAACAATAAGTGACTAGTTTAATTTTCCAAGGTCGCAATGACAATGGTCAGCTGGGACATGGAGATGTGGTACGCTGTGACAAGCCCAAAGTAATTGAGAGTTTAAAGCACTACACTATTGTGCAAGCAAGTTGTGGAAAGGCACACACCCTGGTTCTCACAGGTTTGCAGCAGTAATATTTAAAATTTTTCTTTTAGCTTTGGTGCAAGATGCAAGTTTTGGCAATTTCCCCCCCCCCCTCCCCACTCTGCAAGGGTCATTTGGGGCTGAGAAGAAGAGGGACCTTGGGAACAAGTTTTCACAGTTTTTTTTTTTTTTTTTTTTTTTTTGAGGGTGGGGAGAAGGGGGTGGAAAACCAGGCTGCATGGCTTAGAGCATTTAAGCAAATCAAGAGCTGTGGGAAATTTATAGAATAAATGCATACCCACAGGGAGCTGAAACTTACACATTCTCATTGCAAGCTTCTTTGATTGGTACAAGAAACCTAAAAATATGGTAGCTGTGATTATTTAATGATGGTCACATCACTCATTACTAGTAATAACTGTTGTTTTCAGCTGAGGGTATCCTGTTTGGTTTTGGTGGAAACAAGATGGCACAGCTGGGACAAGGACATCAAAAACCAGTTGTAGCCAAACCTGTTCAGGTACCATTTTGATCACTTTTTTGGAGGATTATGCCAACTGTTCCTTTACCAGATTTACCAGATGTTCCTCAATGTATAGCCTAGTGTACAATAAAATGGAGAAGGAACTTGGGGAGGGGGGGGTTGGGGGTATTGTTCATGTAAATACTTGGATGATAGCCCGCTCCACCTCCTTCCTGCTCCACTAAACATAAACTGTAATATTGTCATACCTCTGGGCTACATGTATGTAGCACTCAGTGGGAAGTATACCTATGTTTGAAAGAATATTATAGTTTTATTTTGACTTGCAACTTATTCTTCATCAAAGTGTACTGAGTAAGCATTACTATCTAGTAAGTCCCCCTCTCAAATAGGCCCTCATCTGTAATAAGCCTCCATATCCAAAAATATGAAGCTTCTCTAGATGGCTCTCGTAAGCTCGTCTGTAAGAAGCCACCGTTCTGATAAGCCCTTTCCTCTAAATGTGCCCTTCCCTAATAACTGCTTCCTTCCTGTTAATAGGCCCCCCCTCTAACATACCTCTCTCAAAAAACCCATTCTTTCTTATAATGCCCTTTTCTAATAAACACCATATCTGATAAGCCCCGTCCTCAATTAGGCTCCCCTCTCTATAGTGAGCCCCCTTGCTAATAGGCCTCCCCTATCGGAAAGCCCCCTCTATAATAAACCCCACTATCTAATATGCTCTCTTATAACCCTCTCCTCTCTCTAAAAGATCTCCTACTCTAATAGGCACTTATCTCTGCGAAGGGGGGCCCTCCCCATTTCTAATGGACCCCTCCCAGTGATCCACCCAGCTGCGCCACGTGTACCACATTTTGACGTTATCTGTAATGTATCGCTGATCAGACACACGGGAACATGGATTCTATTGTCAGGGTGATAACGGTAATGATAATGATGATGAAGATGGTAATAATGATATCAATCGTAATTACTCTCTCTCTCTTTCTCTGGTTCCCTTCCATACAAAGATTGTTCACCCGAACAACAAGAAGATAATCAAGACCGCATGCGGGGCAGAGTTCAGCATGTTTATTGATGACACCAACTTGCTGTATTCGTTCGGTCGCCCGGAGCATGGTCAGCTGGGACATAACACAGACGGGCAGTACTTTGTCACATCTAATAAGCTGGCATTTTATTGCGAGGTGCTACCTAGACACGTTGCAGTTTTTGTCGAAAAAACGAAAGATGGATTCACCCATATCATGGACGATGTGAAAATTGTCGATGTTTCATGCGGAAATAACCACACGGTAAGGAAATAGAATATTACCCAATTACTGTTCGCTTTGGTTATTTTCTTTGCAGGAAGTTTCAATCCGGGAAGCTAGGAGTTGGTCGTCGGTAGTCGGCCTCGTTCCTTGCTCCAATGCTTTTTAACATGTACATACTGATGGTGACCAGCTTCTATTTAAAAATTATTCCACGACCGCGTGTTCGATATGAAGTGGTAGCGCCTCAATGGCTACAACCAATCTCGAATCCAAAAAGCGAGATTGGAATGGTTGTGTTATTAAATTTCATCAAATCGTAAACGTTAAGATAATTGGAGCTCTCTAAGGCAAATATTTTTTTCGCTCTGCATTATTTCCATATACATAAGGTGACTCGGAATATGAGTTGATCACCAGAGTTGAGTGAACCAATCAGAACACTAGAAATACAATATTTGGAGTTGAAAATTTAGCAGTACAAGATGGATACATCTAAAGCCTGTATGCAGTTGTTAGAACCAAATTTCTGATTGAAAAGGAGCCAGTGTATTTTGATATCTTTCAGATTGTACGAGATTCTAAGGACCGAGTTTTTACTTGGGGATTTGGTGGTTACGGCCGGCTCGGCCATCAACAACCCAAAGATGAACATGTGCCAAGACTGGTTTCTTTCTTCAAAGGAAAAAGTGAGAGCAAACGTGTTGTATTTTTGTACTGTCTTTTATTATTGTTGTTGTCAATTTTTTTTTTCACGACGGGTATTATAGTTTTTGTTCTAAACACTTTATCAGAAATCAGAGATCTATCACAGCTTTCCAGAATCATTGCCAATCGTTCTGACGAAGGGCTAATGCTCGAAACGTCAGCCTTTAAACTCTTTACGGTGGCCAATTTACATTTTAAACTCAGTTGATAATACTAAATTACCCTGTTATACTCTCCCACCGACGCAGCGCCACAGTTTCTTTAGAAACTTACCCCTTTATTCCAGAATTATTGTTGTGTACCTTTCCTGTGATCACGAAACTTTTCTAAAGCGTTTGTGAAACAAATTCTGTACCTTCCTCTTATTCTCTTGGTAAGGAAAGTGTGTTCTGAAAGTACCTCAAATTTCCACACGATACTGTAGTATTTATTTTTATTACTAATGAGTTATATACAGCACTGTCCATGTCTTCATCATCGTTATCTTCTTTGACGGTGGAGTTAATGCTTTTAGCAGGTTATCTTTTATGTTTATCATCACCTTAAACAGCAAGGCGAATAAACTAGAAGAAAATCTATTCTCTCCGAGAATTTCCCTGAGTGTGACCGAGATCTCGTTTAGATGTGTTGAAGCGTTCTCTTCCAGAGTGATAAATAAAGTTTTCCTTCTTTCTCTCTCTCTGTCTTTAGGTGTCTCGTCCGTCCATGCCGGTGCAAGCTATAGCATGGCGGTCAGTGCTGGTCAGCTGTACTTCTGGGGACAGACCAAGAGCACGGGGGATGCCACTATGTACCCGAAACCGGTCCGGGACATGTCAGGATGGGATGTCCGCAGTGTAGGATGCTCGTAAGTTGTAAAAGCTAAGCAAAGATATGGCTGAGATATAGAGGGGGGTGTTGGGGTTAATTTGGTCCCCTTGGGGTCCAGAATAAGAGCGCGGGAAATGCCACCATGTACCCGAAACCGGTCCGGGACATGTCAGGATGGGATGTCCGGAGTGTGGGATGCTCGTAAGTTGTAAAAGCTAAGCAAAAATGTGGCTGAGATATAGAGGGGGTGTTGGAGTGCATTTCATCCCCTCGGGGTCCAGACCGAAGAGCGTGGGGATACCACTATGTACCCGAAACCGGTCAGGGACATGTCAGGATGGGATGTTTGGAATGAAGGATACTCGTAAATGGAAAAGGCTAAGGAATGATGTGGCTGAGATAAAGAGGGGGTGTTGGGGTTCATTCGATACCCTTAAGGCACCGAACTGAGAACACCGGGGATGCCACTATGCATCTGAAACTGAGCCGTGACAGTCCAAAGTCTAAGATACTCTTTAGTTGTGCAGCCCAAACAAGGGCGCAGCCTAGATCAGGAATGGGATGATAAGGCTGCATTTAAGCCCAATTTATAATGAAAAGTGAGATTTTTGAGTAATTATCCTAATATCAAAGGGTACGCTGGAAAGGAACCACTGCTTTTGTTTGTTTATTTGTTTGTTTTTTTTTTCTCGAAGCGTCGATTATCATGGCGATTAAGGTCAGGGAACGGGCAGGGAGAAAAGATAAAAGTCAAGTCCATCACTCATCCATTTCTTCTATTCTGTAAACATAACGTAATTTGATGAAAATATACAAATACATGGCGAGGACGGCTCTAGTGGAAGCCGAAGGCTGCTTCTTCAAGATACATTTTTCTTTTCGTTGGTCAGGAAATTGCAGTCTTGTTAGGAAAGTGCGGAGAAAGTCGGGGAATTTAGGAAATAGGTTCGTCGCAACAATAACCACAGAAACAATAATTTCGTTGCCTACTTGAAGGAATTTTTTTTTGATTTTCACCTTTTTTTGGTCAAGATAATGCAGATACTTAATGAGAGTAAATGCTTCATTTTCTTAACAGCAAAACAAGCATTGTTCTGGCAGCAGACGACAGTGTGGTCAGCTGGGGACCGAGTCCGACGTACGGGGAACTGGTGCGTAGTCCACTCGTTGTTTTTAGTTATTCCAATGTTTAGGTCCATACTGCCGTTTTGTTTTTGTTTATTTATTCGTGTCGGTCTAAAAAAACGGTGTATGGTTCGTCATTCACAGCTAAGGCGACAACTTGAATAGACTAGTGTTGTGGTAGCACAATTAGCGCAGAGCACCAACTTGTTATTGGGCAGTCATTACCTGCGAGTGCATCTGTTCTAACTATTTCATATTCATGCAAGAGAAATAGTTTCATTAACACTGACAAAAGGAATGTCAAGTATTAGCCAGAATTTAGTGAATACCTATCATCAACCACGCTCGAGGTCTTTGCTAAACGTTACGGGGAATGAACGAGCATGAAAAGGGAGGAGAAATAACGGGGAACTTCGACTTTCTTTTGAGGCCGAGAAGACGACGTTTGACATATCATTATATGTTTACCGTCTATACAGCGAGTACAGGAAACGATTTAAAGACACGCGGAACGGCTTCAACCTACTCGTGATTATCTCCCTATTGAAGTTAAGGATATTATAGAGATGAACAGAAAAAAATTTGGGCAACATAAGAGCTCTAAATTCCGTAGGCAATACGGTAGAGAAGGGCCCGCTGAATTGACTGATTACATCGCGCGTTGTTGCTGATATATATTATGAAAACAGTTTCTCTGTGAGTTTCAGTTACTGTCCTTATTAAAACTTGCGTGTTTAAATATTATGAAACTACGTTTATTTTTCAGGGATATGGATTAAAGAAAGGAGGACAAAAATCGTCATCAAATCCGAAGATAGTCGAACCTCTGGAGGGGATTTACATCCAACAGGTCAGCTGCGGTTTGGGGCACACCTTGTACATTGCACGTGACGAGGAAAACGATCGAGCACTACTTGACAAATTACCCGTTTACGACCCCGACAAGGTAAGATATTTTGATAAGCCTGGTAAGCATATGATCTGGCAACTGCAAGGATTTTATGTAAAAAGCGTTGAGTGATTGGTGATTGATGCAAGGATGTGGCAAAAGCGAGAGGGTGTACACGATCCCCTAAAACTAAGAAAATTTGATGATTTTAAAACAACCTGGCAGGGCACCATGTAAATAATCTACTGTATGAGATTTAACCGAGACGGGAGATGAATAACAACTCCAGGGGGTGGCATTTTGCCTTCACTGAGTAAGAATCTCAGTTTAGAGAAAGCTATTGTCCTGTTAGCTTTGACTTCATGTTCCTTTGACCTCATATCATCTTTAATTTTTTTTCTGCAGATGTGATTCTGACCAATGTTACCTCTTACAAATGTTACTCGTGTCACGGCTTCTGCTTACGTCAGTGTTACGTCACAAGTCACGTGATTCAATGCGTGCGTAGTCTTCTTGATTCGGAATTACCAGCTGTTTCCAAATTATTTATATTTGTACGTTTTGTGATATTAGATAGTTTAGATGAGCTTCTTACTGTAAAGGGCAATGAGAAAGTGACATTGTTTGCGTTCCCAGGGTATCTCTGGTGGGCGAGAAATAGTGAGACTCTGAGAACGAGAATATTTCTAACAGGGCAGTAAGACTGAGAAATGTTTGGGTCTCGTTGTCGAATATTTTCAAATCAAATGCCAAAGCACAATTCCCAGCCCTGCTTAGGTTTATTTTTCTTACAAAGCTGACTGAAAAAGTTCTAGTTGAGAAATATATTAAACATACCAAGTTTCTCTGCGATGGTTTGATTTTTATGTAGAAAAACAATTTTTGATTAAGCTCTTTCCTAAAGAATGTTATTTCTATCATTTCCTCAGGTTTTCTTTCGCACGACATGTTATCTATTTATAGCTGTTATTTCTCCAATTTCTTCTCCAGAGAGAGAAAGAGACAAAACGTCTGAAATCTGAAGCAAATTGTTTAAATAATCTAATTATTTAGTGACGACGTGTGACATTAGATTAAATATCAAGTACCTATAGTAGTGTCAAATCAAGAAAAACGTTATATAGATAGAGAAATTCAGTATTTAGAAACATGGAAGCTTGATATTAATTGTACATCTAAAAAAAAAGACATTTAAAAAGTATGAGTAGTCAAGCAAACATAGTGAAATTATATTTATTTTGCAGAGCTCTAAGAAAAAAGTATTGATTGAAGTGAGGATGGATCTTTTCTTCTAGATTTCGTAGCTGGCTGTTCTGTGTCAAGTGTGATCGAAGAAGTCGTGAAGCAAACGGCGCATGTCTATAACGTTGACTGGCGCCTTCGTTTTCAACGAACAATCACACAACCGCCAAATACGCAAGCTAAGAAACTTTTTCGCTGTTATTGTTATGGTGCATTGTGCAATAAAGCCTTTTTTTAAAACTATTCATTATTCTTTTCTATTTCTTTGATATTAAACTGATAATATGTCCGCCAAAAAGAGGATTTCCAAGATGGTTGATAGCTTTCTAAGAAAAGCGCCATCGACTGCTTTTTATTTGCAAAGTCACAGCCTTTGCGCGGGCCGAAAAATCCGAAAATTAGCTGTACATTGTGTGAAAGTTTCAAGTTCCAGCTCTTTTGAAGAGAGGGGGAATTCCCTTTGAATATCAAAACAGAGTGTTGTTAATGACCAAAATGGACCATTTGATTCAGAACAATGACGAGGGGTTAACGCTCGAAACATCAGCTTTTAAACTCTCAACGCTGGTCAATTTAGTATTATCAACTCAGTTGATGATGCTTAATCACCCTGTTATACCCTCTCACCGACGCAGCACCACGGTTTCTTTAGAAACTTACCGCCTTTATTCACTTGAATAAGGGTTTGTTCAATACCTCCAAAAACTCAATGACAAAATTGTTTTGCTTCAATATTTATGGGTGTATATCTCTGAAATTGGAGGCTACAGAAGGTTTTAATCATATTTCCTTGGGCTTTAGGAAAAATTAACTCCTAACTCTAATCAATCACAAAATAGCTTTCGATTTTGAATGTTTTATTGTTGTAATCCAATGCAACGATTTCGTGTTGACAGGTAACAACTCTCGTGCATGACTGGTTAGCTACTCTCTCAATAGTTGGTCCACCTCATTCACTTTGAATTCTAAAAATCAGGAAAAACAGAGCGTTATCACTAATTATCACTAATAAACTTGGTCGAAGATTGTAATGTTATTAAGAGAAGCTACCACCCTTAATTACCTGCCCCCGGCAGAACACTTTTCTCGTTTCTCCGGGACTTGCAGCACGCAATGCTGATGTCGTCTGCCATGAGGCCAAAATCCTGACCAAAAACATCGATGAAGGCTTTTACCAAGTTTTGTTTGGCTAGTTTCTGGACTTTGGGATCCAAACATTCTCCTGAAAAGCTTTGCCAACTCATTCCTTTTCGAAATAACACTGGTCCATCAACATCTGAAAGGGCGGAAGAGAAAGAACAAAAGGAACTGAGATAAGGGATAAGAAAGCAACAGGAGGACTATGGATGAACAAATGAATGAGCAAACGAATAAATGAAGGGAACGTAGGGAAAAAGAAGCGAAAGTTGACAAATGAGAAGATCAGTTATTAGTAATGGTGGATAAATATATATATATATATATATATATGAATGTGGGGGGGGGGGAGTGTACCTTGGCAGAAAGTGCTCAATGCTGTGGTAGCAGAGCTAAGTATACACAAGTTAAAGAATCAAAGAGGAAGGTTAAAGTTCTGTCTGACGAACGCTTAGGCGCGAAATTCAGAGTCACAGAATCGATGCGTCCGTCTTTAACTTATGAGTATATATATATATATATATATAGTTAGATATAGCTCTTTGGCATACAAAGCTTTGCTTTTATGTCCAAATTGAGCACTCTACTAGGATGAGTCATTGCTGCTAGCATTATGCATGCTCACTAGTTTTTCTAGTTTGAGCACTCTGGCACGGCTAAGATGATCCCACATATGTGAGATCACTTGGGGTGGCTATATGGTCTTACCTCCATCCTAGCATCAGCACTACACTGATGAGGCCCAGAAGGCCGAAACAGTACTGTCTGCAGTTAGTTATATATATATATATATATATATATATATATATATATATATATATCTAAATGTATGAAGAGATAATTTTAAAACAATTGGCGGTAATGTCGCTATCTGATTGGCCAATTTTCCATGTCGATAAAAGAACAGACAACGCTGTCGCGTCAACATGTCACGCACTGCCTTTATCAGCTCTCAAACATTGATGACTTGAAAATTTTGACCTTGATACTGTGGTAAAAAACAAATCGACAGTGGTTTAGCGAGGTTTGCATTCTTATCGTGAGTCCATAACATTTTGACCACTGTTATGACGAATACCGTTTTCGATAAGAGTGCAGACCACGCTAAACCACTGTCGATGTGATAAATTCATTGATTTTCAGACGGTGTATAATCAACTCGCCCACAATACGAAAATATGAAGAACTACCAACCAGTACAATCTGGCCAAGGTAACTCTTGTGACACCACAGGGCGTGAATCCCATGCAAACCATGTTCCTGTCGATTGGCAGATGTACATATGGGCAGGAACTCTGGTGAAATCCCTGGGGAGATTACACTGAGGTGTGCACACTGTCCCGCCTAACAGATGCGAATGCGCGCAAGCCATGAGACCATTCAGTGGAGGAGCATAAGCCGGGCACTTGGGATCTAAAATGTGAGAGAAGAAGTTGCTAGACTGCTAATATATCAATAAAATTAGGGCTATGAAGTTATAGTCTTATCAAATAGCGATTGCGAATTTTGATCGAAGGCCTCTTTCCACGGCCTCGGATAACTAATCGCGAAAGGTATGAGCGTATTTGCTATCGTTTACGTGAGAAAAGTAGCTGAGCCGGGCCAGTCCTAGTACTTGCTGGGTTACCCCTTGTCGAGACTAGCTCGGCTTGAGAAATCAGGAAAAGATGGGATTAGTTCTGGCCATCCATTCATGTAAACACCGACCCAATTTGTAACGCGGTTTCACTAAGTAACACGTTTGCTTGGATTTCTTGTTTTATGTTATGGCCTACTACCAATCCATCATTCCAAACTTTGATATCTTTATAATCCCTTTTTTTGGTCGATTGAAAAACAGACCCACAATCAGTGATAAAATTGTTGACAGATTGACCTTTTCAAACCCTTATAACTTAAATTTTAAGTTAATCTATTCGCCCCCTTCCCCCCCAGAACATTGTTGCATCGTGATCCCATGACCTTCAGCTATATACAGGCAAAATTGAATGGGGAAGGGGGGGGGGGTTTACCAATGATTTAGAGTGTGGTAGAGACAGGACTAGGTTATTCTACACTTAAATAAGACTCTTCAAATATGATGTGTTAACTAGTTTTGACGCTAATTGCACGCTGTCCTTGAAGTTATCCACTAGAAGTAAAGACTTAATTGTATATTTTCGTTACCCTTAGCAGTGATTCGAACTTGGGTACAAATCAGTCGAGGCACGTTTAAAGAGGCCTTGAATTTCGTCGAGCCAAATTCGATGAAAGTGATTCCGGAGTTTCAACAATACAATGAGGAAAATTTTCCCATGATGTCACCAGCAGAGTCGCCAATGAGAATTCGAGGAAAATACATGCTAACTACCCCAAGCGAGGGACAACGCAAGCGATCAACTTTCGATTAGTTCTAGATGCATCTGATTGGCTGAAAGGGTGGCGCCAGTTTTCTAAACCAATCACATCACGTACAAAGTATACCAATGAAACTAATGCAATTTCAGATCACCAAATATTTTTCTTAGCTGAGATATTTACGCGGACGGAACTTATTCACTGACACCCAGACATATCCAATGAAAAGACTGTCCGTAGATGATAGAGCACTATCCAATAAAAAACAAACAAACAAACAAACAGGTAATTTAGTGTTAACAACTGGGTTGAAAACGTAAATTAGCCACCGTAAAGGGTAAAAAAGCTGACGTTTCGAGCGTTAGCCCTTCGTCTATCGCTCTGACGAAGGGCTAACGCTCGAAACGTCAGCTTTTTTACCCTTTACGGTGGCTAATTTACGTTTTCAACCCAGTTGTTAACACTAAATTACCTGCTATACTCTCCCTCCGACGCAGCACCACAGTTTCTTTAGAAACCTACCCCTTTAAACAAACAAACAGACTGGCGTACAAAAAATGTAAGGTGCTAAAGTCAACGCTGAGCATCCCAGTACAAATTTTTTTTTCCCAAACGCCCCTCTTTTGGAAACCAAAATTGATAGCACTGGCCCTACTCACTAGAAACAGTTATAGTGAATGTACATGACGCCTTATTGCCCGATGGGTCCGTGGCCTTGTAAGTAATTTGATGTCGCCCCACTGTAAAACCTGAACTAGCGACCGACTCAGTAAACAAAACGACGTGTCCTCCAGAGTTATCATTAGTAGTCGGCGGGTGCCAGTGGACAACAGTTGTGTGACCTGGCCCCGTCTTGATGACTTCCATATCTTTGGGACAAGTTATCTTTGGAGGTTCCTTATCTAAGAAGGAAACGAGAAAAATATTAGTTTTTATTTTAAAATAAATTCATCTCATTTAAGTGTGGAAGTTTTTTTCGTAATTGACTCAAGACTTCAGGGCTTTTCACGATTTACAGAACAGCAAGTGACAATGAAAATTATTATTTTTTCATTACTTTTAAAAACTTATAACTAAGAGTTCCATATGAAAACTGATCCTAACTAAAGAAACATTAACTGGCGTAGCTAGCTGCATAAAATCATTTATTCCCTGTAGAAATAAATTTTCTTTTTATCAGAGTTCTCTCCGTTAGTATAACTTGTCAAAATAATTTCGTAGAGAGCGAGAAAAAACAAGTGACACTTACGAAATAACATGATCAACAGTTTAAAGATAAGATAATCGTTTCACAAAGTAATATTTGACAACATTTGCAGATAGTGGCATAACAAAAAAGAAAATATAAAACTTTTTTTTCAAAAAAACTCACCTACAATGGTAACCGTAAACACACATGAATGTGAATTTCCACTGTGGTCCGTAGCCGTGTAGATTATGCGTGTTTTTCCAATCGGAAAGTCGTGAGGTGACACAATACCCTTTGGGAAGCTGGTAATTGTGGGCATGTGACCCGAGGTGTCCGTGGCAAATGGTCTTCTCCACTTCACCCTCCTGGTGGGCTTTTTTGGTTCCGTGTTGCTGAATACGTTATCCGGGCATTCTATATTTGGCGGTTTTATGTCTTCACAAGAACAATAATTAGTGTTTTATAACCGCTAAGTTTAAAATTGGCTTTAGTATTAGTTTAGTCGTTTACATAATGGGTGGGGTGACCCGCCTAGGCTGGTTGCCCGCTCTGCTGGGTAGGGTTACTCTGTTACCTGGGGTGACAGTTTGCCATGTAAATGTCTCAAGGTGGGTTAAACCCGCTCAGCCGGGGTAGCGTTCATGTCACAAAAACTAAGACGGCGGGTTTCCTCACCTATCTAGGGTCCCATACATCCATGTAAACAAGCCCCTTAAAAGTCGTCTTACTTTATTGCCAGGTCTTCTTAATTATTCTAAGCAGCATATGGCAGTCTGCAGTCTTTCCCTACATTTCCACAGTTCAATAACCCGCCAACCTCTATAGAAAAAAAATTATCTCTCCCATCGGCATTCTTTATTCCCACGGCATCACTGAGCGCATTTCACCACTAATTTTTACCTCGTGTTTCTCACTGCACCTAGTTCCCACCAATAGCGTAGTTCCATGTTTCTGTACGGAAACCACACACAACCCATAGTTTCTCTATTTGTTCTGACGGAGGCTTACATTTACTAGCTTACGTTTCGGGAACTGTCCACGGTGGCCCACAGACGTAGCACCACCGTTTCTTTAAAGATGTATCCCCTCCCCTCGCACCTACATTTTATTTTTCTCCTGTTTTTGTAAACAACTTGCCGTAACTGGTAATTTCAGCTCTCTTTCGGTTTGTTAGAAAGGTTTTTTTTTTCTAAATGATGGAGCTTAGTAAAGACGCAACAATCGATTTAAGTAAATAAACGAAAAGGAAAGAAAATAATCCCTTACCCTTGCCCTCTTGGAGATATTTTGTCCGCCCTTGATCAGTGGCCAAAACTGAAATAAGGAAAGTTAAAGAATATTTAATGCAAGCATAAAAAAAATTGTTAGGTTTTAAAAATTGGTCTGCCTATATTAACATGAGCCATGATCTGCGGGCCTGAGTAGCTGTAACATATACTTTAAGAATCAAAAAATAAAGAGAGAAGATTGTGTCAAACGTATTGTCATAGGTGAGGGGAGTAAACATCTTGCAATGTATAGATCGGAGTGAAATCTGATTTTACCTTTCTCCATCATACAGATTATTGTTAAGACCATTGTTAGCTTTGACCCCGCAAGCATCATAGATGTGTCTTTGATATAACAGAGCTGGCCTGAACAAGCAATATTAAAAAAACTTAGATCAATTTCCTATAAAGAGAACGGCTGTTGAGCATGAATTGCCAATGAAATGCAGCTGGTGTACTGTTGAACACTGGATTTCGTACCATGGTTATGCCTGTACTAAAAGTTGCATAAAAAAACTAGCGATTTTGGTTCCACAAAATTAATATGCAGTGTTGAAAGTCAAATTCCTGCATTATGAAAGCTCGTAAAGCAGATAAAATAGACGCACTCAATCCAAATTTTGCTTCAAATGGTTGCTTTGATTGTGGATCGCCAATATTTATTTATTTTGTCATCACTAGGCTTCTTTTTCTAAAATAAACTCCGGAAATCATGAAACTGTTTATTGCATTTCTATTGTTTTCAGAGTAAGTTGTTAACAAGGAAATTTGTTGAAGTCTTTCAATTGCAGTGATCGGTTGTACGTAAATATTTCTAATTAAAACTCCAAAAGAATATACAGGAGTCACGCCAAATTTTTTGACCAATTGTTTTTCCTCTCTCGGATACGCTCATCTCAGTAAGCAAAATTAGGCAATAAGAAATTTTGGGCGAAATCCCTTAAAAAACGCCCTGTTTTCATTTCTGTGTATCTGGGGGGTTTTCTTGATATGACAAGAAGCTGCTGGGTTTGTATCAACTTTAAGATTTGTATCAGCTTATATAGCAGGGGTTTTCCATAAATCTGGAGACTCTAGGTAAGATGCGTCGCGAAAAAGAGGGCGAGAATACATTGCGAAAGTTTGGAGAGAAAATTCGTCGACCTTCAACCCTTTGCTCTGCATCGCAAAAAATGAGGAAATATTATACCGGGACGGAAATGTCCTCGTCCGGGAAGCATAAGTAAACATTGCCGTGGAGAGAACATTTTTGATGTATAAAAAATCCTCTTTTAAAACTTGCTATAATGAATCGAGTGCAAACAGTGTTGTTCTCTTCAAAGCGGACTCAAGGTGAAGATATTTTCTTTGCTTTTTGACTTAGAAAAAGGAAAGAAACCTTTAAAAAATTGTTTGTATGGATAAAAAACACTGAGAAGCTGACGATGTTTGGAGACGGAGAAGATTAACTTGGATTTCAAATGACCATCTTGGAAACATTTAGGTCAAATTATGGGAGATACCCAAACGCCGATCTACAATAGCTCTTTCTCTCTCTCTCTCTCTGTCTGTCTCTCTCTCTCTTACAAATAAAATAATAAAAAAGGCAAGCGTGTTTTAAGGCATAACAAGCTAAGGCAGAAATGTATGTAATTTATACTTACTGTGACAAAAATGCCGCTTCAAGAGGGTAGTATGCTTGGCGTGGAAGGAGGCGAATGACGTTTGACCGTGGTGAGACGGATGTTATGCACTTCCCTTTCTTTGTAATGCAAACACCTTAAAAGGGCCACGGCTGAAAATATTAATGGTGTGATTTTACCGAAATTTCGTTTACTAGCTATTGTTAATTGAAGTGACAGCCAATCGTTTGAGATAATTTTCTGTCAAAACGCTTAATAGGATTTTCAACTATAAGCACGGATGTTCCATGAGCCACGTTAAAAAAAAGAAAAAAAAAGTTTTTAATATCTCCTTTGGATGCTTATCTATATTATTCATCCTCGGCACCGAGGATCAAAATTTAATATGAGGCAGTGGCATCTAAGTTCTATATCATTGAACAAATAACCTTAGTTAAAACTGGATTTAGAAGCAGTTTTCTCAATTCTCTATTATAAGTTTGGTTAAAACTAGCATTTCCTCAACACTACCTTGTCTTTTCTCTAAAAGACCCAACTAGATGAATTTCACATGGGTGACTGGCTCAAGCGTTCCAGAAATGGCTGCACCAGCCTTGATCAAGATGGCAATAGCCGGGCTGTCAATCAAGCACCTTTCGATTCACGCCAATTGAAAACCTAATTAGCAAACTCAGGAGCTTACTTCCGATCTCGTTCTTGGAATAATTACTTTCGAGCTGTTTACTCCTTCCAAATTGACTTTCCCCTTATCATCTCAAGATCTAATATTTTAAGATGAGATCTGGGTCAGCTGAAATAAGACTTGCTACATAAAAATTACAACGAATACGCCGGCAGAATTAAGGTTAAACTAAATAAGGAAGAGATTGTTGAACCAGTCAATAAGGAAAAAAAATTGAACACACCGCGTTTTCATAAATTAAAGATAATTGTTTATCACAGATTCAGTGCAGTGGATGAAATTATAAAATATTTACGGTTAACACCACCTCAAGTGAGAGTAATGATTCTATATAAAATCTTAAAATTAATGTAGAAACTCGTCTCTGATGGCGAATTCGGCAGACGATAAACTTGGAATTATGAATTAGAAATGATAATATTAGAGAGAAATTTCTAGAAGTCTCTGAAAGAAATTAACTTAACAAAAAGTATTACAAATAATCATCGTGTCAACATTAAAATGACATCAATATGACAGCAAACAAAACATTATTTTCTGAGAACTCGCTAAAAAAGCCAATTATCAAGAGAACAGAAAATCTGCACAACAATAAAATTCACGATAAGAGAATATATCAATTGATCAAAACTATCAACAGCTAACAGCAAGTATGGGTCGTAGTGGATAGCGTGTATTTGCCAGTTTTCGCAGTTCACACAATCCTCATTAGGACCTTAAGCAGTCAGGGCTGTAACGCTAAGGACGACTGCGATTAAAAAATGAATTTCTGCCTATAATTAGAATTTCAAAAATGGCTCCATTTGTTTACCATCCCATACGGCGCCACACCTCAACTTCAGCATAACGTATTAAAGAAGCGTTGAGTTCCAAATGGAAATTAAAATAATTGGCCGTCGCGGTTTCGGTTCGCAGACGACGCAAATTGTGGTGATTTCACGTTATCGTTTTGCACAGGACGGCTTAGAAATGTGCAAAGTTTTAAAACGCACTTGCTGAGCTATTGTTCTGCCCATTAGATCTTTTGTTTTTCCATGTCCTCGTTGCCGTCGCCGTCGTGGTTTGCTTAAGGTCCTTAATATCATGTGAACTGCGCGTAAGCTAAGCACTTAACACTTGATATTGTCTTCGTTGTTTCCGTTTTAAGGTGAAGTGGGGTTCGTTTACCTTTGTTTGTGAAAAACAAAGCTTGTTCTTAAAATAAAAATGAGAGTCTTCTCTTTTTCCACGACAATACACGAGATGAATCATGGAAAAACCAAGAAACAGAATACGCATTTTTATGAATTCTTATGAATACCGCTACGATACATCATTTTTTATTTCAAGAAATCTCATGATTTGTATTTCATCAATCATTTTAATCAAACTTATTTAAAAAACAATATTGATCATAATGAATAAAGAAAACCATGTCTATTATTATTTATGCTAGGAAGTAGAAGTTCGTTTTGGTTTTTCAATAAGACCTTGGAATCCACTTTTCGAGATCTTGCGCCTAGCCATCAAACAAAGTGCTTCTACCTTTCTTAATGCAGTGTTTCTAGTTTTTAAAATCCATTTGTCAGAGAAAATATTCTACTTATGCCAATTTACCATGCTAAAAGGGAGAAACTACTCCTGTAAATGCACTTAAAGCTGTAAATTGGATCCGCTCAACTTAACACAGCTGAATCAATTCAACAAATAACATGTTATCTTTAAGGAAGGCGAAGAAATTTCCTCTTTTCTATGTTGGTTCAGGTTTACACTTCTCAGAGTGGTTTGACGATCACGGGAACAAAATCGGCATTCCCTGAGGACAGCTTTTGCATACGCCATGTGGGATGCACATTTCGAACCAATTGGCTTCCCTTTCATTGTTGTACTAAGGCTAACTCTGCCTCTAGAATAATTAGTTGTTCTTATAATTAGAAGTAATTATTTGTTTCAATCATGACGGCTTTCTCTAAAATAAGACGTTGTAAAAATATTGGTCAAAACAGTTGAAAAAACTTTTGGATACGATTTCCTCGTATAAAAATTTCCAATTGGTATGGCCTCAATATCAGTCTCATGTGGTTCAGAAATGTTCCTAATTATTGATTCTTTTCGCATTTTTACCTTTTCTAATTCGATGAGAAGCGAGTGATTATAAGTGCGGATGTAACTTGACAGCTGCGTCAGTGTAAGATTCTGTTTCACCGATTTCTATGAAAACTGGAGACAAAATTTAAAGCAAAAGAGCTGTTATTCGTGCTTGTCTCAGTAGCAGTGACCACTTAAAGAATTAAAAAAAAAAGTGTGTTGTGCGCAATATTCATGCCGGATCGATATATACCAAATGGAATTACAAACAAAAAGAATTACAATGTTTCGTGTTGTAGCGTGCAAAATCAACTAGCAACTGGCTCGATAAATATATGTTATTTGCCGGCTGGGAGGTCCGTATGGTGAAAAACTGTGACCGAGGTCTTGAAAATACTGCCCGAGGCCGTAGGCCGAGGGCAGCATTTTCAAGACCTCGGTCACAGTTTTTCACCATACGGACCGACCCTTAGCCGGTAAATAACATATTTATTGTTTTTAAACTTAACGAAATTCTTTCCGAAAGAACCCGAATGACTTATGGCCGTAAATACGGCAAGATCCTCCATAAACTGAACAATTTTTGAGTGAGTAAATGGTAGTTAAAATAGAGGTGATGCAAATTTAAGAGAGATGCCTCGGCGAAACATTTTCATTTCTGTAACGATAAAGGTGATTTAAAAGGCTTCCAAACAAGCTTTGAAACATTATTTTTACAAGTATCTGTCACAATATGACACCTGTCAATTAGAGAGCGCGCAAGAAAAAAAAAATCGTAGGAACATTTGAAAACCAACAGAACTAGTTTGGCAAGGACTGTCACGACAATGTTTTCTTAAAAATCAGTTAATGATCTAACGGAAAGTATTATTTACTCTCATCGACTATTCATTCATGTACGAAGATTTACCTCTGTTCATTAAGTAAACGGCGAGGAAAGTAATTGTGAGTAAATTCAATTTTTTATTTTGAAGTTGTAATAGTTTGCTCGTTTGTTTGCTGTAATGGCGTGTTAAATCTGATCTTTCCTTCACAAAAAACTAAATTCGAACGGCACTCTCCAACGAGACACAAGGGAATTTAATGCAGTCTTTTCTCAATTCCTTCAATTTCTGTTGTGCAATTTAAGGTATAAATGTCCAAATTGAACGGAATTGGAAAGACTCACCAGGAGCGTATATTTGTTGTAGAACTTAAATTAAAACTTCGCTCGCTTTTTTTTACTATGAACAAATTGCTCGAGAAAATTCAGTTATTAAATGAATGAAAGTTCCATCGTTCAGTTTAACTGTAACCAAATACCTCACGTTTCAACTTTCTGGGTACTTTTTGTGAACGAGTAAAATTAATTGCAGACGGTTTTTAGGCCGCTTGTCAACCAACGTAATGACACTATTGTTTATACAAATTCATTCTGAAACCAATATTTTTGTGATATTTGATAGAGAGAAAAGGGAGGATTCATAAGTTATGTATCGGCTTGAGGTAGAGACCGACGTGTTTGCTTAAAAATACTGCCCAGCCAGAGAACGAGGTATATTTATGAAAAATGGCCACGAAAGTTGGGATGTACTCGGCGACTCACGAAAGCGTTACCGTGGCCCGTGGGCAGAGATAGGAAAATACTGACCGGGTAAAGAACCAATCAGATTGCAAGATTCGTTACCGTGCCCTCTAAAAAAACGATAAATGATTTTACTACTTTCTTTATTGAGATATCCCACAATTAGAAACCTACGTGACGAAACATATTTCATCAAACTTCCCTAATAACAAATAAAACAGCTGCCTATGTTTCGTAGGCCTGATTGACTTGATGCTTCTACGGAGGTTCACACAAGAATCTGGGTATTAAACACCAAACATTGCCGTGCTGAACTCTAAAAGATAAAGAAAAAAAATTTATTACTATGTATAAAGATCATTTATCAAAGAGTTCGTAATGGGGGCAAAGATAAATGGACGACAGTAAAACGTTTCATTTAAATTTCCCCCAGGACTGCCGTAGCCGTCATATATACGAGACTACAAGATTCCTTGACGATAAGAATACTTTCCGCCGGTTTGTGAAACAATGTTAGTGGGTGAACCTACCTCAAATTAGCGATTAAAATAAGGATATACTAATAATAATGTCCCTTATTTCTTTTTATCCTTTCCTACCCCGTTCCCTTTTGTTCAATTTGCGAGTCTTAACCCTTTAACTCCCCTAAGATTAACATGTAACTTCTCACTATAAAATCCACACATTATCCAGCAAACAGGTAATGAGAATACTTAAACTTATCAGGTAGACGTTAGTAGTCTTGATCTAACACCAAATTCTCGTGACTGATTTACAAGGAAATGTGTAGTAGCTAGAGGGGAGAATTAACAATCAGATCATGTGAGTTATAGGGTATAAGTGTTTTCCGCCTTTAGCAATGTATAGTTTGGTTCACAACGAGCAATAAGAAGTATGCACTCTTCCCACAGTTATTGTTCCACTCAGCCACAGCAGACCTCTGTTATCTCCCCATTTATGATACTAACATCATAAATTCCCTACCGTGGTAACTGAATTTATTATCCGCCACATCAATATCGCCCTCCTTAATAAACTCAGCTACGCCGTTTGGAGAGATGTCATATTTGAAGTCTTCAAATCGCTTTTTCAGCTCTCCAGCCGTCACAAACAAGTCATGGTTCGTATCGGTGGCTTCGAAATGACATAAGATTTTCTTGACATCATATATACTTTTGTACGTCATGATTTTAGACTCCTCAGGACTGAGTTTGCCGTCAGCTGTGAAGGAAGGTAACGTAGTAATTTCTGAGCTTTTCATGTAATATGTCTAATGGTTAGATTTTAATGAATAAAGTTTCTCTTTCTCTCTACAGCAAAGTAGGTTTGAACAGTTGAACAATGAAAGTGATGAATATGAAAGCGATATTCGCAGTAATGGACACTACTTAAGCAGTAGTGAAAATAAGGCCTGAAAAAAGGGTTCAGGCCTGTACGGGATTTGAACCCATGACATCTGTGATACCGGTGCAGTGCTGTGCTAACTGAGCTAACAAACCAACTGGGGGTGGAAATTATTTTGGTGAGTAATAAACCCGTGAAGTGATAAAGCAATGACTGTGAACATATGAAAGTCATATAAGCGAACTGCAGATTAAGAAGTGAATATGAAATAAGTGTTGACATAATTGTTCCTCCTGAGAAAGGGAGTAGCTAAATCTTCGTCAGTCATTCTCATATACGTTCATTCTAAGATTTTCATCATAACAAGAGATACTCTTACCGTTCAGATCGAATTCTTCTACATCACCCTTCCACTTTAATCCAAAGCTTTCCACTTCACTTTGGCTGGCAAATCCATCTCCGTTCAAGTCCATGTTTTCCACCAGAGCTAGAATGCAAAAAGCATTCGTTCAAGTCAATTGAAACGAGCCAAAAATCAAAGTCAACGCCGTCACTGACTCCTTTGTTTTTTTTAATCAGCCACGCATAAAGAATAGGAATATCAATGTGCCACTCAATCATTAAATTTTCAATTCAAGTATTGGGTCATTTTTGTATAATAGTTGAAAAAAAAATTAACCTAGTGCACTTCAGTCTTTCAATTTTTTCCCATTGGAGCCTACGCTTAATCAATTCCGATTGAGACCATCGTTAATTTTGATGAAAACTGCAATTTCAGCTAAAGAAATCATCTTTGAACGAATGCAAACAGATGAAATTTGGATTTGATACAGGGCCTTCTCGCATTACGTGAAAAAATAAAGAAATGAGAAAAACCCACTTCAGACTAATTCTTTGATATGTGCTAGATTCGAGTGGTGTATCATGGAATTTCCCATGAGTCTCTAGTGGTTCCGTGTTTACCCACTTAATTTTACACGAAGATCTTGCATCAAATTTCAAATGCGTTTAAATTGGCTTCCTATAGTCTGCGATTTTAAGAAAATCTTTAAAAAAACCAACCAATCTTCATAACACAGAATACAACGAGTATAAATCTCTCAAATAAAATTATTTTGGTCGCGTGCAAAAATGTATAGCGTGCAAGATGTGTCACGTGCAAAATTGTGTCACACGCAAGATGTATCACTTGCGAAAATGTATCACATGCAAGATGTATCACGTGCAAAAATGTATCACATGCAAGATGTATCACGTGCAAAAATGTAACGGTCAAAAATGTGGAATATAGCTTTCAACATTTCGAAAAGTCTGGGTGTAATATCGTGGAATACACAACGGCGTTCCTGTATTTATTCTTACTGGCTATGTATGCTATGGCATGGTATAAACATTGTCATCTATTTTTATCGTTTTCTATTGTTATAACTATTTTGTGTGTAAAGGGTCGGATCACCATTTAATGCCTGGGTTTTGGTGGGGGGAGGGGAGGGGTGTTGGCCTTTAAAGCTCTACAGTATTCTTGCAAACCCCCATATTGGCAGTCAATTTCCTAAAGTGTCCTTTCTATACTCTGTAAGCGACGACTAATTCCCCCCCCCCCTCCTATTAGCCCTGAAAACTATGTGATCCTCTCCAAAATTTCCCCCCTCCCCTCCCCTCTCCGACCATGGATATTTACTGTTCCCTGAGGTAAAAGAGACTACTGAAAATATAAGATAGTTCATATACCTGGGCAACCATAGAGCTCCGTGCGCATGGAGACATGTCCATGCCATGACCGTGGAAGAATTCGGATGAAACGTGCGAAGACTGCCCTTAGTTTGTGAAAAACAATAGTGTGCCGGTCCTTGTTTCCTGCAAAATCCTGAACAAAATTGATAACCATAAGATTAAATCTCATTTATATCCAAAGGTATGATACTGTTCTAAATTTACATGATCAATCCAGCTGTATTTTAAGCCGCGGATCACGCCCGTGGCTAAGAAGACATAGGGCCTCCTAAGCGTTAAGAAGAAAATGAAGTTAGAATTCTTATTTTGTGAAAAATATGGCTTAAGTAACAAAGTGATTAACATAAATCGAAAATTTCTTTCACCTTGATTGCACTTTGTCCTGCAGCCACAGTGTAGAATTCAAAGTTTTCTCCATCATTACCGTACTGCAGCCTGTATTGGGTGACCCACTGATTCCAGTCGTATCTTCCCTGTGTGGCTACGCCCCTCACTGCCGTGTAACGAGTGAGAAGATCGATCTGTATCCACTGGTTTTGATCATTCCTACGGGAAGACCAAGCACCTCGCAGAGGTCCGTCTTTCTTAATGTTAAGTCGGCCACGTTTGGCACCATGATTTATGTCCCATTCAGAAGAGGCAGAAAGTTGTTTGTCAGAAACTTCACCACTTTGCACGCCAAGAGGCTTGAGACATTCTGTATTTTTATTTGTTTTTTTTTTGTAAATGGATACAAAAATGGGTATAACCAACATTGAAGGTCACATGTATATGTAATATTAATAAGGATGATTTCACCAGCTTGATCTAAAAAAGATTATTTACGGTAATTTGATGGGATTTAATTAATCTGAACAGGTAAAGCTTGACTTGATTTCTGTATAATACAGCTGTTTCGAGAAAGGTTGTCGGTAAAACAAAGCGAATAAGTGCGCATGACATCCCCAAAAGGTATTGTGGGTTAATTTCAGATTACGGTTCATTGATCTGGATTTCAAGGAAATCTGAAAAAAAACTTACTGTGACGACGAGGCATCACAAGTTTGATGAGTTTATTTATTCATTTATTTTTCAGTCACGAAGGAAAGAAGTTAATCGTTCGCCGTAGAATGGCCAAAAGATCAACCGTTAGCTGTGAAAGAAATTAACCCTTTGACACCCTCCAGAAGTAAAGATCAATAATAAGGATGTTAAAACGTTATTATCTTACTGGAAAAGCAGCCATAGAGCTCCACTCTCATGGAGATGTGTCTAATCCAACTGACAGGTCGAAAACGGATAAAACGTGCCGTAATTGGTGGATTCAGATTGTAACGAACTATGGTGTTTCTGTCCTTGTTACCAGTAAATTCCTGTGTAAAAAAAAAAAAAAAAAAAGGCATTAACATACTTTATAAGACCATGCTGTAGAAGTCTAATGGACTCGAAAAGGTTCACTTTCATGCGTTTTTATTGCCTGGTTAAAGATATAGTTGGGCTCGGAAAATACTACGCGGCTCGCAAAACATCCCCGCGTATTAAACAAGGTGTATGCACCCACCTTGATTGCAGATTGTCCTTGCTCCTTGTAGTACTGGAAGTTCACTCCATCCATAGCATACTGTAGCCTGTACTTGGTGACCCACTGGTTCCAGTCAGCCCTTCCCTGTGTGGCGATACCCGTCACTTGAGCATCTTCGTCAAAGAGATCAACCTGGAGCCACTGATTGCCGTCATTCCTGCGTGAGGACCAAGCGCCTTTCAGGCCGCCTTGTTTTTGTACATTCAGCCTACCGCGTCTAGCACCATGGTTCCAGTCCCACTCCGAAGAGGCACTAAGCTGTCCGTCGGTGATGTTACCGTTTTCGAGGCCGAGAGGTCCATCACAATCTCCTGAATTTTTCATTTGAATAGATGATTAAAATCATAGATACGAAATGCTACAGTTGGCTAATTCCACTTATCTGGCAAGAAGGCCAATCTCAAAATGTCCAAAAACTTCTTTACTAAACAGGGTTTTGTGTGAAGTTTTTATTCTCATGCGAAACAAACGCATTTTAGCAAGCAATGTTTTGCATTTGGCCCTAGTTTGAACTTCAGTGTTTTCAATATAACCTGGCTGTTGCGCCTAATTGCACTAGTTACATAGATTATTCATGCTGATCATTGACCATCTACTTAAGGTGACTCCCTGGACTATTCACGAATCAACCACCCTTCAGAGCACGAGTTACGAAAGGAAACATGGTATGTTTATCGTCAAGTTTTCCCTCAAGAAATCTACCAGTTCAGCAAACGATACAATAAGGCTTCTATTTTGGATGCCAATTATTGATTAATGGTGTTACCATGGCAACACCACCCAATGACAGGCAGATAAATTTCAATGATCGGCCTAAATACCTTGACATCTCTACTTTTCCTCGATAGAGTGTCTAATTTCTTTGCCGCATAGAGGAAATTATACTGCCTGACCTTTTGTAATGGTAAAATTCAGGGAAGCTATGACAGTTTTGGCAGTATTTTCTAATTAGTCCTTTTTCCAAATATATTCACCTAGCTCTGACAGATTTTAAAAACATAGGCATGCAAGAGTGATTTTTTCGGCTGGATGGGTTGCGATGAGACACATTGTGTACCTTACATTTTCACTTTTGGAGCAGAAAAAAAGCACAACTTTCAAAAGAACGAAAATATTGCATTACTTCACCTTAGGAGAAAGAAAAAAAAATACCTCATTTATCTAAACTCACACAGGTATTGTCTCTATTGTCTGAATACTTCTAAGCAGAAATGAAATGCATCGGTGCCACGCTTACTGTTGTCTCCTACGCAGCCGTCGTTTGGTCTCGTTACACAACGCCATCTATTCTCAGTTGGAGAGAGACAGCGTTGCGTGACGAGACCAAATAACGGTTGCGAAAGCCGACTACATTTACTGCCGTTCCTCAAACAGAGAGAAAATCATAATTATTTGTCTACAGTTAGTTGCCAAAAAAATATAATTCCACGTAATTTTACTTCAAAAAGCAAACTGCAACTCTGTTTTATATCCAATAGAACCAAAGCAAAGACATATTGCGATCTCGAATGAGTGAAGAAAAGGATAATACTTCAAAGAAGGCTCCTTGATTGGTTTTTGCCTATCTGAACTTTGCCCCCTGTGTGTGAAATACGTGACAAAATGCAGGTTGTTTGCAAGGAATTAACACACGATTGGGCTAAGTCTACGATAGCCAGAAGCTAATTTTATTCGTAGAAAAAGTCAAAACGCGGGAGAATTGCGTGGAAAATTCACTATCAGTAGTACTGAGGACCATGTGAATTTTTTCAGTGGGCTGGGACAATCGGGTTTGATTAAGTGATAAAATGTGGATTGCTCACAAGGTAACGACACGCGAAGGATCGAAGCAAACTGTGGCAAAATGGAATATGATTGGTAGAATACAATTCAAGCGCGTGAAAAATTGCCTTATGCTCATGAAGTGCAATAATTGGGTATTTTCTGATTGGACGTTGTTTCATGGTACGTGTTGAAATATGAGATGGGAGGGTTGAAGAATTAGTGACTTGTCTCGATAAAGCTTTACCCCCTAAAATCATGTCATCCTCCCCAATTCCTCCTAAGTCTTTGGAGATTTATATAGAGGGTAGTAATGTATTTACCTTCATCTTGCTCATCTCTGAATTTTACCTGTAACACAAAATATTTCACGTATAAACTAAATGCGGTTTTTTCTATTTTTAAAGTTCACAGCCGGCAGTGAAAAACGCGGAAAAATTTCCGTCATGATTACCCCCAACTATTCTACAACAAAGCACTTGTCCCAGAGGTTGTCTATTGTTTTCGACGTTGTTTACTTTTATCAGATAACTGTTTGCATAGTGAAGTATGAGGTTCAAAGGAAATCTTTTCAAACGCTGTTTATGCAACACTATCCCTCATACCACGAAATAGTTTTCAATAGCATAGCTGCTATAAGGAAAAAGAAGCACTGAATTGCAAATGACTGACAACTCCTGTCGTTATCAATAAGAATGCAAAAAGAGTGTTAGTGCTCACTCAGTAACACGAAAATGCGTACGAATGTTCAGTTTAAGGGATCCTACCCCGGCAACGAAGAACAAAATTTGGGAAGGCGAGGAAACATAACACAATAAAGATAATTTACTAACAAAGGTGAAAACAAGTGTATACTATTCCTCTATTATTCCCTTAAATAAACCGTCAAACATGATTTACATAACAAGTAAAGAGTACAAATAACTGCAAGGAGCCTTTAATTATCTATTGAAATTTATTTATTCTATTCTGTGCTGTTTGTTTGAAAAAATTTTGCAAATCAAAGCTTGTTCTTCTTATTCGATGCAGTGTTATTTTTTTCTGTTACCTTCCCAGAACAAAATCAAACAATTTTCTCTTGAAATGAATTTAGTTACCTTTGCCTTGAGCATGGAACAGGAAAAAAACCGAATAACTTTTGACCATTGTAAGTGCTATAGTTTCAATTGTCGCTGTCACTCGTATTTTTCAGAATCTTTAGCACAGGAAAGCGGCAAAATGGGAAAAACTGTTTACGTGATGGATGTCTTCTGACCTTGAGAATCAATTCAATTGGGAAGACGAATATTTTAGAGATAAAAACTTTTAGAAAACGTTTATCATTACCGGAACAAATGCTGCATCCATCGTTGTTCCCAAAACAGACATCAACACGATCCATATCGTTATGTCCGTCATTTCTTCCACTCAGCTTGATTGGACAAAACAATTCTGCGCAAATGTAAATGCTTGATCAGTGGCCAGTAGAAGCACAACTTAACAAATGTTAGATATAATATAAAGGTACGAAAATCTGCATTTTTCTCGGCTCGATTTAAACTTGACGTCGTGGCTTATATCGTCAAATAAAAAATTTCTTATATTTACGAAATCGATGTACAGAGAACAGGTGACATGATCCTTGGTAATGGCAACTTGAAATGGGGACCTGAAAATACGAAATTATTCGAAACTTACTTTGAAATTAAAGAGCGCTCACCTTTCTTGTGGAATTCGAAGTTACCTTGGCCGCGAGAGAAATGAATATGAATTCAGCCATGTGATCACAATTTTTATAGCATTTTGTTATCTTAATAGAACAAAGGGGCAAAGTGTCGCTATAAATAAACAAGGTCCCTTGGGATGAGACGTTCTTGAATGAAGCGCGCTCAAAGAGTAAACAATGGCTTTAGCTCAACTGTGAGACAAAGGGAATTAAGGTATAATCAACATTCTTTTTCCCATGGTGATACTAAGAACCAACTGTCGTTTCTCATTTTTACTCGGAAAAATTATCAGACAGATCTCCATGAATAGGAACTAAAAACTGATTACGATGTTCCTTGCTGTAACGTATAAGATCAAACACGAACTAGATAAGTAATTTCACAACTTCCTTTGTTGAGACATCCCGTTATCATCACATTATGTGACTGAGACATATTACGTCAAACTTTCCCAAGAACCAACAAACCTGCTGCTTACGTTTCATCGGCCTGTTTAATTTGATGCTTCTACCGTGATTCACAGAAGAGTCTGGCTATCAAACAGCAAATATGGTCAAGCTGAACTCTGAAGAAAAAAAACAAAGGTATAATAGTTACGTATACAGATATATATCAAAGAAACAGATAAGAGGCCAATGAAAGATGGACAAGAGGATAGACTTCTTTTGATTAAAAATCAAATACAGGACTGCCGAGGCCGCCATAAATTAGAGACCACATAGATTCCTCGATGACTGAAGAAAATCTCTTTCGTTTCTCTGAATTTCAAGTTACAATTTTTTTCTTCCTCTTTCCTCTTCGTGTTCTTTTTCTATTCACGCGCGGCACGTGACTCTAGTCTCTTTTTTCGTAAAAGGATTTTTTACAATGACCACCAAAGTTTACATCGTGATGAAGGGGAGGCCACGAACTTGACTCATTCAAGCGCTAACGAAAAAAAGCATTAGCCATCTATATTTTGAGTTGCAGTATTACTACAATACCGGAACGCTACTCCTCGTATAAAAATTTTCAATTTGTATGGCCTCAATATCAGTCTCATGCGGTTAAGAAATGCTCTTACTTGTTGATCTTTTCGGATTTTTTTCTTTTCTAATTCGATGAGAAGCGAGTGATTGTAAGAGCGGATGTAACTTAACAGTTGCGTCAGTGTGAGATTCTGTTTCACCGATTTCTACGAAGACTGGAGACAAAATTTAATGTAATAGAGCTGTTATTCGTGCTTGCCTCAGTAGCAGTGGCAACTCAAAGAATAAAAAAAAAAAAAAAGGAAAAAAAAAGAAGTATAATGTTGTGCGGAAAATTCATGCCGGATCAATATCAAATGGAGTTACAAAAAAAAAAGGATTGCAATGTTTCGCGTTTCATTACACCCCAGTTTAAAATCACTGCTGGTACCTGTAATCTGATTGACTCTAATTGGTACGATTTATTCACGAATCGCACCAATTTTTTGCTTTAAATCGCATCTTTTTCCCAGCCAATAAGGAGGCTGCACTAAAAACAAAACAACCATTCAGATTTCAAGGCTGGTTTAAAGTAACCAGTCAAATTGCAGGAAAATGAAAGACAAAGAGTATCATGTGGCAAATTTTACAACTTTTGTTTCCAAAACTCTTATTTTTCCCCCCCAAAAAATAGATGAATTTAATTTCAAACCAGCTCAGTACTGTATCAATGAAATATTTGAGCTGACCAAGTCCTGTATTTGGGCGATTTCAAAATGGATGTAATAAAGTGGTAATCGAACTTCGTGTCGTGCAATTTTGGTCTTAAGTCATACTTGTGATTTTAAATTCACGCGTGTGACTTCAGCCCAAATTGTAATCCACTCAGTTCAATTACCATTATGTAGCGTGCAAAATTAACTAGCAACTCGGTAAATGATTTTACTACTTTCTTTATTGAGATATCCGACAATTAGAAATTTACATGACGAAACATTTCATCAAACTTCCTTAATACCAAATTAAACAGCTGCTTATGTTTCGTGGGCCTATTCGACTTGATGCTTCTACCGAGGTTCACACAAGAATCTGGATATTAAATACCAAACGTTGCCATGCTGAACTCTAAAAGATAAAAAAGAAAGCATTATTACTTACGTATAAAGATAATCAATCAAAGAGTTAGTAATGGGGGCAAAGATAAATGGCCGACAGGAAAAAGTTTCGTTTAAATTTCCCCCAGGACTGCCGTAACCGTCATATATATGAGACCACAAGATTCCTAAACAATGAGAATACTTTCTGCCAGTTTGTGAAATAATGGGTGAACCTACCTCAATTTAGCGATCAAAATAAGGAGCAGCAGGCGACATTTGCAAACGTATGGCAGTGGTAACAACAAACTACCGAAACGCAAACCTTTGCTTTGCAACCTTTGTTTCTCATGAAGAGCTCAGTGGGGTTTCACAACATCGTTTTCCGTGGTAGTCGCTCAAAACTAAAAATCTTATATTTTACTCGCATTGTAGTTAAATTCATCCTTGAATCTCGAGGTCACGATTATAGCGTCAGTTTTATGCAATGTGTCACGGTCTGAGTATAAAAAACTTTCAAGATTATCATCCACTGTACGTTTCACTCCTTCATATCCTTATCCCTCCCCTCCCCCTCCGTTCCTTTTTGTTTAATTTGCGGGTCTTCAACTCCCTTAAGTGATTAGCATGTAACTTCTCACTATAAAATCCACACATTATCCAGCAAACAGGTAATGAGAATACTTAAACTTATCAGGCAGACGTTAGTAGTCTTGATCTAACACCAAATTCTCGTGACTGATTTACAAGGAAATGTGTAGCAGCTAGAGGGGAGAATTAACAATCAGATCATGTGAGTTATAGGGTATAAGTGTTTTTCGCCTCTAGCAATGTATAGTTTGGTTCACAACGAGCAATAAGAAGTATGCACTCTTCCCACAGATATTGTTCCACTCAGCCACAGCAGAGCTCTGTTAATTATCTCCCCATTTATGATACTAACATCATAAATTCCCTACCGTGGTAACTGAATTTATTATCCGCCACATCAATGTCGCCCTCCTTAATAAACTCAGCTACGCCGTTTGGAGTGATGTCATATTTGAAGTCTTCAAATCGTTTTTTAGCTCTCCAGCCGTCACAAATAAATCATGGTTCGTATCAGTGGCTTTGAAATGACACAAGATTTTCTTGATATCATATATACTTTTGTAAGTCATGATTTTAGACTCCTCAGGACTGGGTTTGCCGTCAGCTGTGGAGAAAAGTATCATATTTCTGAGCTTTTCACGTAACATGCCCAATGGTCAAATTTTAATGAACAAAGTTATCTTTTTCTCTCTACAGCAGCGCAGGTTTGAACAGTTAAACAGTGAAAGTGATAAATATGAAAGCGATCTTCGCCTCAGGCCTGTACTGAATTTGAACCCTTGACCTCTATGAAACCAGTGCTGTATCAGTTGAGCTAACAAGCCAACTGGAAGTAATAATTATGTTAGTTAATAATAAACCCGTGAAGTAATAGAGCAATGACTGTGAATATATGAAAGTCATATTCGAGGACCACTGGTTCTTCGGTGTATTTACTGTTTTGTGTAATCCTTGTTAAACAAAGTTGATTATTATTATTATATATGCGAACTGCAGATTAAAAACTGAATATGAAGGAGGAAGGAGTACTATTAGGAATTCTTAAAGGCAGTTTCTACCCGCATTACCATATACTTACTCTATACATGCCATTTTCCAGTCTTTGCATCAATAAACTACACTCGTTTTCAGACCTAGCTTGTCAGGATTTTGCTCTTTTTGTGAATCAACAATACATTTTTTGTAGAATAATAAAGCTCTCTATTGGGGTCAGCGTAAAGTACTGGTTAAAATCATCAAGGAGTTAAGCTAGCTGAAAGAATAAATTATATCAAATTACCTCTCCTTCTCCGTTATTTCGTTTCGAACTTTAAAGGATTTATATAATCTGGTTTCCTTCAAAATCAGTTCCAATTTGAGAAAAAACGGCCAAAATTTTATACCCATTTTCCACACAAAATACTACAAAGGAGCATTTGGGGACAGTATATACCTGTTTAGCTAGTTTTTTAACGTCAGCTTCATTATTTTTTAAGGCGATCGATAACAGAAAAATCTTCTTCACCTTAAAAAAAAGAATTGCTCTGCGAGATTGAATTCCCTAACTTACGGACATTATTCCGAGAAGCTAAATCTCTTTCAGTTATCCTCATATACGCTCATTCTAAGATCTTCATTATAACAAAAGATCTCTTACCGTTCAGATCGAAATCTTCTACGTCACCCTTCCACTTTAAACCAAAGCTTTCCACTTCACCTCGGCTGGAAAATCCATCTCCGTTCGAGTCCATGTGTTCCACCAGAGCTAGAATGCAAAGAGCATTCGCTTATTTTTTTTTTTCATTATTATTTTTTAATTTTCACTGAAGGGTTTTTAATCACCCATCAGATAAGGAATATGACTATCAAGGAGCCAGTCGATCATTAAATTTTCAATTTAAGTAATGGGTCATTTTGATAGTTGAAAAAAAATTAACCCAATACACTTCATTCAATCTTGTTCCCATTGGAGCCCAAGCTAAATCCAAACAGATACAATTTGGAATTGTTACAGGGCCTTCTCATATTATGTGAAAAAATAAAGAAATAATGAAAACCCACTAGATTCACGTGGTGTATCATGGAATTTCCCATGAGTCTCTTGTGTTTTCGAGTTTACCCACTAATTTTCACAGGAAGTTAGCGCATCAAATGTGAAATGAGTTTGAATCGGCTTCCTACAGTCTGCGATCTTTAAAAAATCTTAAAAATTGTTACCTACACCAATCCTAAAAACACAAAAAATAAAACAACTAAAAGTATTATGGTCACGTGCAAAAATGTATCACATGCAAGATGTGTCCGTGCAAAAATGTATCACTTGCAAGATGTGTCACGTGCCAAAATGTATCACGTGTGAAATGTATCACGTGCAAAAATGTATCGCATACAAAATGTATTACGTGCAAAATAGATCACATGCAAGATGTAACACTTGCATCACAAAAATGTAATAGTCAAAAATAAAGGATAAGGTTTTCAACGTTAACATTTCGACGGGTAGATTGTGGCGCACAATGAAAAGGCTGAGTGTAATATCGTCGGATATAACGGCGCCCCTGTATTCTTATTGGCTGTATATTCTATGGCATGTTATAATTATTTTCATGTATTTCTATCTTTTTTATTACCATTACTATCTTTTTTTATGTGTGTAAGGGACCTGGGTTTTGGTGAAGGGAAAGGGAGGAGGGGGGGGGGGGTCGTCGGTAGACTTTGGTTGTGTTCCCCTGATCCGCCCATAAAGCTCTGCAGTATTCCTATAATCTCCTACACTGGCAGTAATTTTCTAGGAACCCTTTCTACACTCTGTAAGCGACGACCAACCTTTCTCCTCCTTTTCCCCCTGAAAACTATGCGATCTCTCCAAAAACCACTGAGCCCCCCCCCCCCCCTCCCTGACGATAAATAATTACTGTTCCCTGAGGTAAGGGAGACTAATTTAAATTTAAGATAATTCTTCTACCTGGGCAACCATAGAACTTCATCTGCATGGAGACATGTCCATACCATGACTGTGGAAGAATTCGGATGAAGCGTGCGAAGGCTGTCCTTAGTTTATGAAAAACAATAGTGTTCTGGTCCTTGTTTCCTCTAAAATCCTAGACAAAATTGATAGCCATGAGAATAAATCTCATTTACATCCTACAGCATGGTACTGTTCTAAATTTACATGATCAATCAGTCTGTATTTTAAGCCGCATGATCACGCCCGTGGCTTAGAAGACATACGACCTCCTATACCTTAAGAAGGAAAAAAAGTTAAAATTTTTATGCATTTGTGAAAAATATGGTTTTAGTAACAAAGTGATTAACACAACTTGAAAATTTCTTTCACCTTGATTGCACTTTGTCCTACAGTGTAGAATTCAAAGCTCTCTCCATCTGTACCGTACTGCAGCCTATATTGGATGGCCCACTGATTCCAGCCGTATCTTCCCTGTGTGGCTACACCCCTCACTGCCGTGTAACGAGTGAGAAGATCGATCTGTATCCACTGGTTTTGATCATTCCTGCGGGAAGACCAAGCACCTTGCAGAGGGAAAAGTAAAGGCACAACTTAACAAATGTTAGATATCATATAAAGGTTAGAAAAGCTGCATTTTTATCGGCTCCATTCAAGCTTAACGTCCTGGCTAATATGGCTAAAATAAAATTACTACCATTTACGTAATCAATGTACAAAGAATAAGCAGAATAACCTTTCGTAACGGCAACTTGAAATGAGGACCCAAAAATACGAAATTATTCTAAAATTACTTTGAAATAAAAGAGCACTCACCTTTCCTTTGGAATTCGAAGTCACCTTGGCCGCGAGAGAATTGAATATGAATTCAGCTATGTGATCACAATTTTGATTTTTTTTTTCTTGATAGAACAAAGCGGCAAAGTGAATAAAAAAGGTCCCTTGGCATTAGACGACTTTGAATGAAGTGTGCTCAAAAAGGAAACAATGGCTTTAGCTCAACTGAGGAACAGAGGATATTAAGGTTTAATTAACATCCTTTTTGCTCACGGTGATACTAAGAACCAACGGTCGCTTCACATTTTTACGTGGAAAAAGTTATCAGACAGATCTCCATAAAAAGGAACAATAAACTGATTACGATGTTCCATGTTCTAACATATAGAATCAAACACGAACTGGATAAGTGATTTAACTACTTCCTTTATTGAGACATCCCACTATCATCACACTATGGGACTGAGACATATTTCGTCAACCTTTCCCAAGAACAAATAAAACAGTTGCTTATGTTTCGTAGGCCTATTTGACTTGATGCTTCTACTGTGGTTCACAGAAGAGTGTGGGTATCAAACACCAAACATGGCCAAGCTGAACTCTAAAGAAAAAAAAACAAATGTTTTGACAGTTACGTATACAGATAAAAAATAGATAAGGAGCCAATGAAAGATGGACGAAAGGATAAACTTTTTTGATTAGAATAAAATGCAGAACTGACGAGGCCGCCACATATTTCAGACCATATAGATTCCTCGATGAGCACCGAAGTTTAAATCGTGATAAAGGGGAGCTCACGAACTTAACCCATTCAAGCGGTTAAACAAAAAGCAATAGCCGTCGATATTTTGAGATGTAATGGTAATAAAATACCGAACGCCAACCGTTTCATAGTTTTTCAATCTGAACAGGTTTATCTTGAACCGACAATAACAAGTTACGCTGAGCAAACTTTATTTTATAAAAAAAACTCAATGAAGTCTCATAAGATACAGATGCATCTATTTCCATGGCATTCGTCAAAACCCTGAAAAAATTAATTAGGTACTGAGTTTGTAGTCGAAGTCGTCCTTGAATATCAAGGTCTCTTTTATCGCCATGTCTCAGTTTGTGCGTTAAAATCTTCAAGATAAACATCCACAATCTGTTCCACTAAGAAACAGTTTTAGGACAGAGGTTTTATCTCATTATTTTCTCTTTTATCTATTTTCACTCTTTCGGCCCATCCTTGACCTTTCACGTTTCCTCTTGTTAAATTTTTAACGTGTTCGCGTGTTTTCTACCCTCAGGAAAATGTGTTTCGTTTTGACAACGAAGAATGCATTCCGCAAATAGATATCGTGGAATACAGTGTACTGCACAGCTGTATTATCTCCCCACTTATGATGCCGATGTGATAAATTCTATCCTTACCGTTGTAACTGAATTTATTATCCAGTTCATCAACGTCTCCCTTCTTAATAAATTCTGTAACGCCATTAAGAGAGATGTCGTATTTTAAGTACTCAAATCGTTTCTTCAGCTCCCCAGCCGTCACGTATAAATCGTTGTTCGTATCAGTGGCTTCGAAATGGCACATGATTTGCTTCAAATCATATGGACTTTTGGACGTCATAATTTTGGACTCTTCCAGATTAAGTTTGCCATCAGCTGTGAAAAAAAAACAAATGTTTTGATAGTTACGTATACAGTTAAAAAAAAATCAAAGAAATAGATAAGGAGCCAATGAAAGATGGACGAAAAGATAAACTCTGAGCATTTCAATTTAGACCTCAAAGGCCAGTCATTATTTATTTATCCCCGGGAGGGGAGAGGGGTGGTGGATTTTGGCGGGGGAATCAAATGGTTTTTATGGGGAACGGAGGGGGGCTAGATTATACTCTTATACAGAGTATAAGGGGGGGGACTGTTGAAAATTGACTATCAATTACCTGCCAATGAGAGGAGGGGGGAGTTGTCATAAAAATATTACAGTTGTCTGTATGGATAGAAATGTAATTTTGATCATGACACAGCCAAAATCATCCATTAAAAAGATACTCTTTTTCATCATTATTATTATGACCTTTCTCTCTCCATTACTTGTTTAAACTTGAAACTGCATTCACACGTTCTCCTCATTCCCTTGAAATCATATCCAATTCGATACCAAAATTGACAAAATCTATGCCCATTTTCCGACCAAAATAGCACAAAACCATTTACTCTGGGGTAGTACATACCTATTTAGCTAGTTTAAATACTGATAACAGCAAGATTGTTTCCATACAAGAAAGGTAGAGTCCCCTTGCCACCTTATAAAAACTATTCTAAAGGTAAGTTTTTCTTTGATATTCTCATTTACGTTCACTTAAAGATCTTCCACATAACAAAAGATAGAGAGATACATGTACACTTACCGTTCAGATCGAATTGTTCCACACTACCTTTCCAATTTAAACCAAAGCTTTCCACCTCATTTTGGCTGGCAAATCCATCTCCATTCTGGTCCATGTTTTCTACCAGAGCTAGAGAGCGAAGAGCATTCGTGAAAGTACTTTATTATACAGTGATTTCGAGTGATATATCACGAAATGTCCCACGAGTCACTTGTGTTTCCGTGTTTACCTACTTGCTTCCGCTCTCCGCCATCGAAATGATTCAGTTCGTGATCTTAGGGAAAGCTTTAAGTGATAAAACCTCACAATACTGAATACACTGAGTGAACTTAAATAAAAGTATTGTGGTCACATTCTTGGAAAATGTAGGATGTGGCTTTCAAAATTTTGCTGAGGAGATTTTACAGCACAAACAGCACAATGAAAAGGCTCGGTGTAATATCGTCGAGTATACAACGGCGTTCCAGTATTTTGATTAGCTATGTTTTCTAAGGCACAGTATAAATTTTTCCATTCTTTACCCACGTAAAAAGCGTTTTGATTGAGGTAAGAAAAGACGGTTTCCTTGGCATGAGGCGATCTGGCGAAGGGACTAGTGCTGACCAAGGGTTAAACTATAATCCTGGTTTTTTATTCCTATGCTCAAAAGGAATTTTTTCGGTTAATTTTCTTTATTCCTTTTAGGGCATCCAATTAATAAATTGCAGACTACAAGAATTACGCTGAATAAGACTTAACACCAACTCTGAGATATGTTAACCCAGCTTTGAACGACCCAGACCTGGGTGGAGGGAAAGGGACTGTGAAAAGTAGATTAAATTGCTTTGCCCAAGAACACGACTCATAAATATTGGCCCGACCAAGTCTTTCAAGGAGCTTTCGACCCCGAGTCCAGCGCACTAACCATAAGGCCATCGCTTCTCCCACATATAAAGGAGGAGAAACTACTTTTAAAAAGATGAGATGATTCGTACCTGTGCAGCCATACACCTCCATCCGCATGGAGATATGTGAACGCCATGACCGAGGAAGAAATCGAATGAAACGTGCAAAGAATGGCTTGTTTAGTTTGTGAAAAACAATGGTGTACTTGTCTTTGTTTCCCGCAAAATCCTAAACAAAAATAATGAGCACAGGAATAAATCTCTTATATTATACCCCTTGGTACTGTTAACAAAGAAAGTAACGCATCCAAACCAGTCGACAGACACTTTATCTCCCAAATCAGTCAACCAGCAAATGCATATGGCAGTCAGCGGCCTTTCCCTACATCTTGGCATTTCGGAAAGCCGCGAGACTCTAGAATAAAAAATTATCTTTAAAATCGGCGCCCTTAATCCCTACGGTATCAACGAAAGTTTAACATTCAGCTTATTTACTCTGATGCTTTCACGTTACCATGTTCCCAACAATAGCATAGCTCCATTTTTCTATACATTTATCGCACATAATCCACAATTCCATGATTTCCTTTGAAGAAACTAGCGCCATAAACAACAGCTCTAGAAACTTTTCACGGTGGCCAATTTGTATAAGTATTTGCTAGAACATTGAATAGTGTTAGAGGCACGCTTTGATTGGCTACTCAAACACGGGATATCCTTTGCCATTCATCTCCGAACAATTTACGAGAGAATTGTGCCCGGAAATCTTACAATCGCTGTAGGAATTATTTTTGCACGAGTTACAATCATCTTTTGGTACCATATTTTCCACTGTTCAAGTATACACGTAAACAGCTATTAACCTCATTGGGTGAGGCAAGCGGTGGATATTTACCTCGTCGACTCGGGAATCACAATAAATATCTAATACTAGCCACTACCACTTCGGCAACTGATTAAAAACTGAGGTTAATTATTATTTAAGTTGATAAAACCAAATCATTTAAGAAGCTTTATAGCCTCCTCTCAAATCTTGATGACTGTGGTGACAAAGTGATTATCATAAATCTACACTTCCTTCTACCTTGGGTGCAGTCTGTCCTGGCTCCTTGTAAAATTCAAATTTCTCTCCATCATGGCCGTACTGCAGCCTGTACTTGGTGACCCACTGATCCCAGTCGCCTCTTCCTTGTGTGGCTACGGCTGTCACTCTCGTGTAATGAGTGCGAAGATCGATCTGTATCCACTGGTTTTGATCATTCCTGCGAGAAGACCATGCAGCTCGCAGCGACCCTTGTTTCGCAATGTTAAGTCGGCCACGTTTGGTTCCATGGTTTCTGTCCCATTCCGAAGAGGCAGAAAGTTGTTCGTCGGAGATCTCACCGCTTTGCACACCGAGGGGTTCGATACATTTTCCTGTATTTTATGCATAAATGGTTATACACTGAATATCACTTAAATATTACTTAAATTGCAATGCATAAATTCCATAAAAAGTCGACAATCAGTACCCCCTCTCTCCCCCCCGCCCTCCGCTGGGTGAAGAGAGGTACAATGAATTGTTTGATCTCGCATTCAGAGGTCCCTAGGACAAACTTTGGGCCTGTACTTCCAGTGGTTTTGTATTGTTCAAATCATCTGTTCGTAACAAGTGCACCTCACCTCCGATCCACTGTAAGTGTTTTAATCTATTTCATAGGCTGCGTTCTGATATCGCTGTCTTACTTTGGACTGTTCATTCCATACAATGATAGAGCCAAAGGTTTAGGCATACTTAAGTGAACTTTTGCGCAAAGCACACTTGGGTCAAGCAGATCGCGCGCTTTAGACGCAAAGATTAACAAAAAGGATAAGTAGTTAAACAATATTTTTTACCGGCTAAGCAGCCATAAAGCTCCGCTCTCATGGAAATATGTGCAAACCAACTGACAGGTTGAAAACGGATAAAACGTGCCGTAATTGGTGGATTTAGGTCATGCCTAACCACGGTGTTTCTGTCCTTGTTACCAGTAAATTCCTGAGAAATCAGTGAAAAATAAAATGCGTTAATTTGCGCTATGGACCATGCCTAAATATTTAAGTGGGCTGGATATAGGTCAGGTCGTTTCCATACGTTTTAATGGACTGTGAAGAAGTTTGGGAGGAGTAAATGAGACATTATTGGCCTGGAATAACGTTACCTGTACATTGCAGATGTTCACGTAGAAATGATAGCGGTCTCACGGAGCCCGAGATGGCAACGTAAGTAAAATTCGCGACCCTGAACTGGTTGTTCTAGGTCTATTAGTTGTGAGACAAGCTGTAAAACAAATAGTTTCGTGTAACATGGCCTATGACTGTCATATTGGATGTAATTCTACGAGTCGATTCACCTCGATCGCAGATTGTCCTTTCCTTTTGTAGAACTGAAAGTTCTTTCCGTCCTTGCTGTACTGAAGCCTGAACTTAGTGACCCACTGGTTATAGTCAGCCCTTCCTTGTGTGGCAACACCAGTCACTTTAGCGGTTTCGTCAAAGAGATCAATCTGGAGCCACTGGTTGCCGTCCCTCCTGCGAGAGGACCAAGCGCCTCGCTGGCTGCCTTCTTTTTGAATATTTAGTCTGGCGCGCCTGGGGCTATGGTTCCCGTCCCATTCCGAAGAGGCACTGAGCTGTCCGTCGGTGACATTACCCCTTTCAAGGCCAAGAGGTTCTTTGCATTCTCCTGGATTTTCAATCGATTAAGATAATTCAAACTCCATTTGCAGTAGATGAGAACTTTAACACAAAAATATACACGTCTAGCAGTTGGCTATTTTGAAGATGCATAAATACATTTGTCTTAAAACAGGGCCAAGACTCATACTTAGAATAATGTTTTGTTTGGTATACACTCAATTGCGAAAACGTTGACTCCTATAAAGCGTTGGCGATGAACGATGGGATACGATAGCTTTATGAGTACAAATGCACATGATATGTTTTGTCTAGTATACACTCCATCGCAAAGACGTTGAAAGTGTCCGCAATGAACGGTGGCATCCAACGGCCTTATAAGTACACATATACATGATGCCACATGTAGTTGCGCACGGTAAATGATAAAAACCACCCACACTTTTTTGGAAAGAAACGAATTATCATGAACAAAGACTTGCCATGAATACTGAAAAAAATTATGCACTGATTATGAAACTGTGCGAAAATTTCCCACAAAGCGATTGGGCTCACCGTTCATGGAGGGAGCTTTCCGGGTATCAAAGTTGTTGCAATCGAATGTTCTGCTAGCAAAACGCATTGTTGAAACAAAGGATTTGCGCTCAACCTAAAATCAGCTCTTACGCCAAAATCCTTAATTACATTGACATTTCCTTGGTCACCTAAGTTGCATAAACTACTCTCACTAATCATTGATTAACCGTACTTAAAAAGTAACACAGATCCTTGAAAAGATCTAGTGAACACAGTTATGATCTTACCGTCATCTTGCACACCGCTGAATTTTACCTGTAATACAAAACATTTCATTTATGAAATACAAATTCTCTCGAGATGCCTTTTTTTGGTTGTTTAAATTTACGGCATACTATTCCGGAGTAAAGCACTCGTCCCAAAGTTAACCTGTTGTTATTGCCATGTTTTCTTTTCTTGTATAACTGTTTACATAGTGGAGTATGACATTGCATGAAAATCTTGCCTAAAATGCTGTTTGTACAACACTATCCCTTATATCTGGAAATAATTTTTCTATAACCTGGTCGAATCGATGAATTATAAGAAATTGTAAATAATTGACGTAATTTCTGTCGTCAAAAATATTTTTTTGTGCTCTTTCAAAATGCATGTAAATGTTTTATTAAAATGATCCTATTCTGGTGATAGAGAAAGAAATAGGTGAGAAAAAAAATGCCTTCTACACAATCAAGGTAACTCAGTAACAAGGGTGAAGCAAGTGTACACTATTCTAGTGTAACAATCCTCTTAATGAGCCATCAAACACACTTTTCATGACAATTAAAGAGTACAAATGCCCTTGTTAATCTATTGAAACCTCTTTCATCTATGTTTGTCTAGTCTTCTAAAAAAAAATTGCAAATCAAAGCCTTTTTCTCATACCTTATTCACTCTTTTAATGAACTTTTTTATGGTTACCTTCGAATTCCCAAAGTGAAAGCAAACAATTTTCTTTGAAAAGAACACAGTTAACTTTGTCTTGAGCATGGAATAAATTAAAATCCGAATCCTTTTAGAGAATTCGAAGAGTTAGTCGCGATTGTCGCTTTCATTCGTATTTTTCAGAATCTTTAGCGAACCGAAGAGGCAGAATGAAGAAACTGTTTGCTTAATAGATATGTTCTTACGTTAGGTTCTCAATGGGATGATTGCTAAAGGTTATTTTCGTTTCGTTCCAATCAAAGAAAAAAATTCATGGTTAACTTTCTATTTCACTAACTCTTAAGATTTCTAAAATTTTACGCCCAGCAGCCAATAATTTTACCGTTTTGCGGCGAACGATGAACTCCATGAGACCCTCTTACATGGAGAATTGGTTCTAACGGAAAGACGAATTTTTGAAACTTAAAGAGCAAGAGAAGACTTGTATCATTACCGATGCTGCATCCATCGTTGTTCCCACAGCAGACATCAACAGGATCCATATCGTTATGTCCTTCATTTCTCTTAATCAGCTTGAATGGACCAAAGTTTTCCAAGCTAGGAAACCCACAACTGAACAAAATTTAGGTATCAAAGAAAGCTAAAACAGATTGCATTTTTATCAGCATGATTTTAAATTTACATCAGGGCTAATATTGCGATAAGTGGAATTTCTGATATTTACGTAATCCATGTAAGGACCTTTAAGTTGGGACCCGAAAATGCGAAATAATTAAAAATCACTTTTAAAAAATGAACACTGACCTTTGCTGTGGAAAGCGAAGTGACCTTGGCTGAGAAAGAAATGCATGTGAATAAAGCCATGTGACTACAGATTTATAGCATTTTTTCTGAATATAACAAAGAGGTTTAAATATAACTACATTTCAATATTTTTGTTTAACCAGTTCTCTTAGGGTAGATTGATTTTGAATGAAAGGTGTTCAAAAAGTAAACACCCTCTTCTTTCTTTTCAATTACTTTAGCACTACTGTGGAACAAAGAGAATCATTGTTTACAGCAATTAGCATCCCCTCTTACTTATGGTGATAATGAGAATTGATGTCTCTGAAAAGGAACAGATTTCTTTCTCAAACAAAATGAAAAACGCATTCTAATGGCATATTTCCTTTATCTTATCATTTTTTTCAGCTGGCGACGCTGCAACATTTAAGGTTTTCCTTTCAAATAGGAAGCACCCATATTTTCTGGCTCAATTTCGCAGAGATTGAAGCTAAATCTACAACATATGATATATTTTGTTTTCTTAAACAAATCATTTATTCTTATAATTCGAAAACATTTTGATATTCCCACTGCAATATATTTTCATCAGGCCGTTCTGTGCAATCGAACAATGTTAGCATTATTTGCTAGATATATTCTTAGTAGTTAAAACTAAATTATATGGCCTTTCTAAAAGTTTTAATTGCACTTTGCTGAAAAAAAACACGCAAGTGTAAAGCAAACTGATGTGTACTGCTGTATACATTACTTACCATGGTTTCAAACATCGTTAACGATGGTTACTTAACTAAACAATCATTAAACTAACAAAGAAAAAATAAACACTACCAAACAAAAACTGAAAATACACTACTTACAACGCTTAACAGTATTTCTAATACTTAACTGCTAAATAAATACAAAAAAATTACAGTTCTGATAATAACACAACCTTTAAAACTTTACTCAAAGCAGATGTTTTTTCGTGTGAATAAAGAGGGAAAGTTCTAAAGAAACTGTGGTACTACGTCGCTTGGGGAAGGAGTGGGTAGCAAAAGATAATTTGGCTTTATCAACTAAGTTGATTATGTAAATTGGTTACCGAGTTCCCAAAGCTGACGTGTCGAACGTTAGCCCTTCTTCAGAGCGAATAATGGGATTGTGGGTTGTGTGTAGTTTATAAACAGAAATATAGAGATACACTTTTGGTGGGAACAAGTTGATTTGAAAAGTGTTTGAGGATACCGCGTAGTTTAAGAGAACCATCTAAAGATACATTTTTGTTCTAGAGTTTTGCAGCTTTCTGAAATGCCTAGATGCGGGGAAAGGAAATATATGACAGTCTGCGTCTTTCCCTACATCTAGGCAGTTCTAAAAACTTTCGATGGCCAATTTACATTTATCAACTCAGTTGATATAACAGAAAAATTATCTTGCATTTTCGAATGGATAAATAGCTAGAGCGAGCAGGGGTCGTTGCTGACTAATATATACTTAATATTTGGTCCCGAGGGAAACAGTTAGTTTTTTTTTTCCCCCGAGAGTCCTGATGTTTTCCTCGACTTCGTCTCAGGAAACATTAGGACTCGACGGAAAACAAAATTGACCAGTTTCCCGAGGGACCATACATTAAGTGCTTTCGTATATATTTAGACTTTCCCTTAAACAATCATATGGCAAAAACATGTTGTAGTCGGCGCGCGGGCAACAAATGCGCAATTGTATCCCGTTCGGGATAAATTTGAATTTGATCAGGTGCACGCGACCAAGAATCAACCAATCACAATGCTCGTTTTGTTGAGTGAAAGTATATAACAATCTTTTTGTTTCCTTGCATCTGCGATTCGATTAAATCTGAGCGATTTTTTTGTGTAATTGCTCTTTTGATACTTCTATTAGATATTCTCTTGATTAGATGCAATGAAATTGAATGGAAATTCCAGTAATAGCTGGGAGCTACGATTTGAATTAATAACGGGCTGGGAAACGGGATTCGGAAGCCTGAGACTTCAACTAGATTTGGACTTGTAAACTGGTAGGATGCTATGGAGGGTCTTGAGTCCCATGGGTTTAAATGCAAGTTGATTGAGTTCAATTTCTTTATTGTTGCATCCCTTTTTTTACCAATCTAAGTGACCGAGAAGAAACAAATCAAAGCATTTTTAGCCACAATAAAGTGACTGTCTGTGTGACAGCACGTTTCTCCTCAAATGTCCCGCAGAAGGCCTGGTATCAGGCGTTGAACATGGCTTTCTTGAACTCTGAAACAAATTTAAAAAAAGCAATTAAAACTTATATGTATATATAGGCTCAAATACCGACATTTATTCCATGACGACCACTTCACCACAACGACCAATTTCATCCGTCCCCATAATCATCGTTATTGTCTTCAACAGCATTAATCACCATAGTGATCATTACCGCCATCACTAGCGTCATCACCCTAATCAGTACCATCATTACCACTTATTTTCGTTATGACTGTCATCGTTATTGTCAACATAATCATGGTCATCATTATTTTATCTGCATTGTCATCGTCGTCATCATCGTTATCCTAATCTATTCATTTTAAATTATCAGTTTTCATTAATAACGTAGGGTTCTCTCGCATCCGGGGAACTTCATGGCACACTCACGTCGCTGCTTGTCTATTTTCCCTTTACTTATGACACTAATATTTTTAATTCCCCACCGTTGTAGTTGAATTTATTATCTGCCACATCGTCGTCTCCTTGCTGAATAAATTCAACAACTCCGTCTTGAGTAATGTCATATTTGAGATGTTCAAATCGTGTTTTCTGCTCTTCCGCCGTCACGAACAAGTCATGGTTCGTGTCAGTGGCTTTGAAATGGCATATCATCTTTTTCTTTTCTAAGTCTTTGGACATCAGTATTTTGGTCTCCTCGAGATTGAGCTTACCATCATCTGTGGAGATATGTATTTTGAAACACCTTTCAAAGACAAAAAAAAAACTGGTGTTGTTCGTCATTACCACGCATTCTTAAAAATGTCTTTAGTCTGGGAAAGACGCTCGTGAAGTCATGGGCAGTGAAGCCTATCCTGATCTCTGCGGCATGAAGCAGTTAGGGATATTACTAGGCAACCCCCAACCCCCTCCCTCCCCACTTTTTCGTCTGGCTTCCCTGACAGTTTTCCAGTAACCAGTTGTATTCCTGGGTGTACCGAGGTCTACTTACAGCGGAGTGTGCTGACCACCGTCACCTTTCCCACAGGGAAAGAGGTATCAGAGACCAACTTTTAAATTTAGTAAAAATTTAAAAATTGTGCACTTACAGTTCAGATCGAAGTAGTCTACGTCACCCTGCCACACTAATCCAAAGTTTACTATTTCACTTTGGCTGGCAAATCCATCTCCGTTCTCGTCCAAATTTTCCAACAGAGCTACAAGATAGGACATTCGATATAAGTTATGAAGGTATGTATATTCATTAAAGCGACATTGTTTCTTAAGACCGTATTACTTTCTCTTATACAAACCCTCCTTCGACTCCAGCAGTTCGCATTTGCATGAGCGATAACAGTGTGGGAAGACCCTTAGAAAAATAAAGAATAAAATAAACTAAAAACTAATTGAGATCAATTTATACCTGAGCAGCCATAAAGTTCCACCCGCATGGAGATGTGTCCAAACCATGCCATGGGAACAAATCGGATGAAACGTGCGATAATTGGCTTTTTTAGTTTATGATAAACGATGGTGTTCTGGTCCTTGTTTCCCGCAAAATCCTGCACAAGATGAATCAATATTTGAGATCATTAAAAACTCAATCCAATAGATCAAAGTCAAGTCTGGCAGCAGCTGGTGGTTTGTTCTCTCTTTGCAACATAACAACAGATTTATTTGAGCACATGTTGTAGATAACCTTAACTGAGACAATTGCTGAGACGATTTCACGCGTTTTTTTTAAACTTAGGAGTGCTGTAATAAAAACTTGGAGACGTTGAACTTGCGATGCGTTAAGAACATATTATTTTAATTAGATTTTCGTGGGAGATAAAGTTGCCTACAAGTTATCGCAGTTGACCTCAAGTTGAGGAGCCTCGGTAAGAGACATGACCGGGTCATTGTTATTTATTCTCGAGTAAGGCACTTAACTCTCACAGTGCATCTCTCCACCCAGGAGCATAAATGAGCACCGGCAAACGGTCAGGGGAACCTGGCGATGGACTAGCATTCTATACAGAGGTTATAGCAATACTTCATTTCGTTTAATGTTGTAGAAACTGGGATAAGCTTGGCTGAATGAGGCCCTGAGATCCAGTACATATCTAACCTTGTCTATAGCTTCTCCAGGCTCTTTATATGAATCGAAATTCACTCCATCCTGGCTGTGGTGTAGCTTGTATTTAGTGACCCACTCCTTCATGTCTTCACTTCCTTGTGTAGCTATGGCCGTCACTTTTGTATATTGACTCAGAAGATCAATCTGGAACCACTGATTGACATCATCTGTTTCAGCAGACCAAGCACCTCTCGACGACCACTGTCTCCAAATGTTTAGTCGTCCACGCTGTGGTCCATGGTTTGTGCCAACTTTCGAAGAAGCAGAGAGCTGTGCGTCGGAGATTTCACCACTTTCCATGCCGAGGGGGTTTGCACATGTTTGAGCTATATTTTTGATACAAATAAATACTGGGTTACTAAAACTGGTTATCTTGCGATAGTTTACAATTGTAAGCGTATAATTTTATCAAAATCTACAACACAGAGGGTACTATAGTGCTAAAAAAATCGGAACTGGGCTACCTTATCGCGCGACATGTAATTCATTGATGTAAGGGTGAATAAAATGAAATATATCATAGCGACTAGAAATTAGAAACTATTTCTATATTACCCAAGCAACCATAGAGCTCCGCTCTCATGGATATGGCCCCCTTCCAAATGAGAGGCCGAAAACGGAGGAAACGAGCCGTGATTGGTTGACTCAAATCGTGACGAACAACAGTCGATCTGTCTGTGTTACCGGTAAATACCTAAGGGAGTAACGGAAAGAAATGTATTTTAGATTATGGACCAAACCAAGATATCTTTAAAAGTGGTAAGGTTCTTAAGAAATTGTGGTACTGCGCAGGATAAATTGGTTTTATCAAGTAAGTTGACAGTGGAAATTGGTCAGCGTTAAGAGTTTCTAATCTACGTTATCAACTAAGTTGATAAAACCAAATTATCAAGTTATCATTACCCAGGCTTTTGGATTTCATTAAGTTTTCTACGTATAACAATATACTTGCTGCCTCGAGCTTGTTTAATGTTAGATCTACTTACCTTTCCCTCAGTCTGTCCTGGTTCCACGTAGTCTTGAAAGTCCACTCCATCATCACTGAACTGTAACTTGTACTCTAGTACCCACTGGTTGTTGTCTTCTCGTCCTTGTGTAGCTACACCAGTCACTTTAGCATTCTCGTCAAAAAGATCAATTTGGAGTCACTGATTGACATCACCTTTCTTAGCTGACCAACCACCGTCCCTCTTTCTAAGTGTCTTCTGTTTCTTTAAATGTAACCTGACATTGCTGGGTGCCAACGTAGCGCCAGCTTCAGAAGAAGCTGTAATTTGGCCATCAGTGATCACACCGCTTTCCAATCCCAGAGCACCACGACATTCTATGAAAAGAAGATGAAATTAAATCAATTTTTATTTGACAAAACGTGCAACGTCATGTCATTCCATGCCATGAAATTCCATGTCATGTATACCATGCCTACCATGCAATGCCAAGTGATCTCATGTTATGCACAGTAATATGATGTCACGTCATCTCATCTCATGTCATGCAATCCCATTCTGTACCATTCCATGTCATACCATGCAATATCAAGTCATGTCATAACATCCCATGCCATTCCGCATCATGCCATGTCATTGTAATTTAAAAAGTCACATGGCCTGTCGAAGCTTTACTTGAAAGGAAACGAACCATGATAAAAGGTATCGTGGCATTCAATTTTTATAGTCCCCCCAGTTTAATACCTTGTCAGCGACGACTGATTCTGTTTGCCCGGAAAACCATGTGATTTCCCCGAAAAAAAATAATTTGATACCCCCTCCCCCCAAAAAAATACTTCGATACTCCCTCCCCCTGAAAATATTTCGACACCGCCCTCCCCCTCAGGCGATAAGCAATGAATGATCCCTACCGAAGATTGCAGATATCGACATTAAAATAAATTGTTTTAAGGTGTACATGCCACGGTGTAATTTCATGAGACTGACTAAGAATAGGAGATTCGTCTCGCGATCGAACAACGCCACTATTTTTTTTTTTTCATAAGTCTCTGGACACGTCCGCCCAAACTGTCCCTTAGTGGTAGCCCTATGCAGAAAAAATCGCCTACCTCCAGATTCTTCATCACTGACTCTGCAGAGATATCTCATCTGCAATGAAAAGGAATGATAAACATACTGTATAAAGTTCTGTTCCATTTGGGTTCATTGTCTCAAATTCTCAGCCTTCATTTGAAAGTGATTTTATTTAAACATTTCATTGTTGGCGGAATAGAGAAAAGTGACTCAGAGGGGTATAACCCACGGGTCTTTGCAAAAATTGTTCCGCTTAGTAACCTGAAGGATCGCCTATAGCGATGTAACGTACAGGAGGACTCTTTTTGGAACAACTGACTACCTATAAACCGTCACAAATCGTTTCAGAACACACTGGAAACGACTACAAGAGGTTCTCTTGTTCCAAAAGACTACGGAAAAGATGTACTGGAACATTGTGGCGTTGGCAAACACTTGCCCTTCCTCATATCTCAAAAGTAGCTTCAAAAAATTCACCACGCAAAAAGTATGACTAGATATTTTCATTTTTAATCGATCTACGTGCTTTAAACCTGTGGTACAAGAAATGCAAATAGGTGATCATAGTGCACGTATATCGTTACACCTCGATCAGCATAACAACTAAAATTACAGTTAGATGAGTGAAAACGTTATCAATCTTCTGAAACCCATTAATCCCTCGTGGTATCTATTTGCATTAGAAATTCTAAAATCCTCTGCCACTCTCCCTCTTCAACGTAAAGTTGTGATTTTTTTAACAATAAGCTTCATCAAGCGAAAAAAGAAAGAAAAGGAGAAAAATATTTGACCAAATTTCGACGCTACGAACGGGAAGGTTAAACCGTTAAGAAATTGTTTCAGAAAAACAAATATTAGTACCCGAAAATTGTTTGCATTCGTCACTGTTCCAACAGCCAGTATGAACACGATCCAGATCCTAACATCTGTCATTGTTACCACTCATTCCGTATGAAAGGAATCTGCAAGATATTTTTTATTCACTGAAATCAAGGAAAAAGTTCTACGTTTATTAGTCATGAAAGTGGGAGAAAGAGTCTCCGGTTAGGATTCAAACATCAACCAGTTTCGACTGTTAACACGTTCAGGTGCCCCAACAACTTAATTGCAGATATTTACCACTATACAAGTCCCTTTTTGAAATAGATCACGATGATATTTAAAGACAATTACAGCCGAAGCTTCTGATTCAGACGAATTTAGGGAAAACCGTCTTTTTTCTATCGGATCAAATGTCGTTACTTCGGCGTCAACAAGAAGGCGAAATCTTTACGCTGGACAGTAAGAGTTCATTTTGGAGAATTCACGGGAACCATTTCTGTTACGAACACTTGAAGCTAAACCACAAAAAGGAAATGTATGGTCCTGGGATCATTTGAGCTCAATGATGACTCACCTTTCGTTTGCCGAGTTGGCCAAGTTTAGAGAGAAGTGCATGTGAGTCAAAAATCTCAGCTTTATAGTCTTTTTCTCTCTAGATATAGCAGTGCGATCTTATCAAATCAGTAAACTTTCACCATTTTTGAATAGCTTTGTATAACGGTGTTGCAATGGACACAAGATTTTGAATGCTGACTGAAAACTGAATCAAAATTTCAACAGACTCTGAATTTTTTCTATTCAGTCATTCAGACAACGTAATTGTGGCGGACAATGGAAATTAATCCTTTTCATTCAATCCAAGTTTTCCAAGATAAAATTCTTAGGGTTTTCAATTTATCCCTGGAACTAATTTTAACTCGAGCTACACTCAGCAGTGAGTGCTGACCATAACCTCCTGAGCCAATGAAAGACTGAGAGCAAATAAATTATTAGCGCAAGTAGCATTGTCTTTATGATTTTTTTTGCTTTGCTCTGTTTTTTTTTCTTGTCTTTGTTATTTTTTTTTTCGCAGTAAGAAACAGAGATTAAGAGAGATGAAATCGTCATGACATGCATTACAATAGAAAAAAAAATTCCTGCTTTGAAGGGTAGGTAGGGCCAATTAATTGTACATTTTTTAGTCAACTAGTAGATTTTGATCTTTAAAATTGTATAGCATCTTAGAAACTATTGGAAAAAAATTTGTCCGATGAAATTGTTGAGAGTAGTCGGATATCAAACATGAAGTAGAATCCTAATTACCATTCTTTGTAATGATAAGTTACTGAAATTAAGTCTGCCAATTTTTCTCCTGATAAAATAGAAGCAACAGAAGCCATGCTCACACGGTACCTTTTCCAAGTGCGGTCAACTTGATAATTATGTAAGAAAAGTGAGTATACATCCCCCTTTCGTATTTATTAATAACTTGCCACGGTTGACCTTGACCAAACGATGTTCAAAACTTACCATTTCACGAGCGATGTCATATCACAACTAAGTGAAACATTTCAGCTGCATTTTTTTTCTTTTTTTGCGGTTGCGTTCTCTGCAGGTTGACACCCTCGCTATTGTGTTGTTAAAAAATCAAGATATTACATCATTAAGTGATAGATATCAGTCTACATCTTTCGACGCATGCACATATTTTGCCCAATTAAAGGATGAGAAGGAAAGTGTTGAAAGAGTACATCTCTTTCAATTATACTTGAATATTCAAACGCAAAAAAGAAAATTTTTAGGACAGTTCATACCAGCAACGAATCCAAATAAAAATTCCTCTGTCAGCATACTTTACATGATGTCATTGAGCTTAGGGTTATTTCAGCAGCTGACAAGACGAAACTTAAATCGTGTTTGTAATATTCTTTAGTATATTCGGATGATTATTTCCTCGCTGAAAATTGTGTAGTATTCCAAAGAACGTGCAGTGTGAAAATTTTGCTGATATTAAAATTTTTGGACTCATCGGATTGTCCATGATTCGCGAAAAAAAGGTCTCCTGGCTGACCCCAACGTCTGTATGCACTTTCTCCAAACGCTCCCTCTACATTTCCAATGGTGCTGACAAAAAGAATTTGTTTATGAATCGGGAGCTCATAAATTGCCGACCATTTTCATAATTCTCACGACCATTACATTTGGTTCTAGGGTGATACTGTAAAGAGAAATTAGGAGCCGGTCACTCTTGAGGAGAAAAGGGTTATGAAAATTGTTTCCAGTGAAATTTCACCAGAATATAAATAAAACGTTCAATTAATCACTGTTCTGTGGCTTGAATACAACATCACAAAATTTAGTTCTTCGTAGAAATTTTGGTCATTGCTTATTTATTTGTGCAAGACTTACTTAACCGCAATTCGTAAAATATAACTCCTTCAAAAAATCGATGCGACTACGATACTTTTCTACTTTGAAGATTAGTCATTTTTCTTGTGATCACGGACGCCATTTTGGACTGTATAGAGAGATATTTATTCCAAGGGATTCTCAGGAAATTTATCATCGCCGAGATCCTGCATTATCTTTCAATTTCATTGAAAGGGGAGCCTGGCAACGATGCGAGGAGTTTCTGTAGCCGGCTACAGATTACCCGACTTTCTTGAATCGCACATAAGAGGCTAAAACCTAAGACTTAAAGTATCCTTCCATTTTCCACTGGTTGAGCAGGGGGAGTGGCTGGGTTCACTCAGCCTTAGTAAAAAAAATACTCAGTAGGTTTTGATACATTTCATACCGTCATTTTCAACATTAAAAAAATATTTTTACCTTCTCCGAATGTTTTTCTTTGTTTATCATTTATTTTTAGGATTGGTTTATTTATTATTCAGTAAGCTTGTAAAATCATCTACATGCAGTTTGAAAGTGTTTTTGGCATTTCTGTGCTTTGTTTATTTGTGTCTTCTAAGTCTTCCTTCTCACTGCCATACTCAGCGTTAAAGGACAAAACTGTCGCCTTGTATCTGGTAAAAAGAGGTTATAACTATAACGTGTTACTTCAGTTCAAATGAGTTTTCATGGTGACTCGAGTTGAAATGCGATAAGAAGCGCGTTGCCTCCGAGTTTGAGTGTCATTAAAGATGTAATTGTTAATGGTGAAGAGAACTAAGATACATTCTTGCTAGAGAGTTGATGTGTTTCCCAACAATTTACAAATCATACCAAAAACAAAAATCAATTAATTTTTTACCAGTCTAGAAAAAACGTTTTCTTCGTCGGGTATTTAGGGTTTAAAGTACACCTTTAAGATACTGCCCTTTTCTGTGACAAGTGGCCAAGCACCAATACTATCATCGGAGAAGAAAAGACAGAAGATTTCTCCGCTCTTTTTTCTGCAAAAATCTATGCAAAAGGGTAGACGGATTATCTCTGTGGTATGTCTACCACTAAATAGAATTTGTTACAAAGAGCCACATGGGAAGAATAAAATAAATTTGTAACCTGACATTTTCATGCATTTTCCACAGCCTGGCGGTGGTTATATCTACACTGAAAAGAAAAGATGAATTTTTCTTATCGGATTATTAAAAAAGAGAACTCGTAAGTAATTGTTTACTCCGGTAAGGAGAATGGTCCATTTCATGGGCCGTTTTGAAATTTCGTTTCAATGCGCCACCAGCTCTGTTATTGGCAGATTTGTTCATTTTCTAAAGGATATGAGGATAAAACATAAAAAGACTTCCTAGAGTTTCTAAGCATTAGGGTCTTATTTTGCAGATGTCACACTGGACATAGTAAATATGCAGTGCTCGATTGCTAACAGGTAATTAGGCGATTTAAGTGAAGGTAGCCAATTTTTTTTTCGATTAACACTCAAAGCTATACCCGATTAACAAACTGATCGATAAAGGCAAAGTGAGACCCTTAACGAGTATTATTGAAAGGAGGCCACAAATTACCTGTTTCTAAAGAGATGATTACCCAATTAAACTTAAAGAGGGCAAGTTTCCGAAAAAAACTGTGGTCCTGCGCCGGAGAGATTATTCAATTAAGATAATCATGGTCTTATCATCTGTAAGTATTAGCCATCTTAAAGAGTTTCTGTTGCTGACGTCTCGAGCGTTAGCATTTCGACAGAGAAAAAGAAAAAGGCCAACGCTCGAAACATCGCCACTACAAACTTTTCATGACAGCCTATTTTAATCATCAACTCAGTTGATAAAACCAAATTTCCTCGTAAATAGAACTTTATTATAATTTACATTTTCATTTGTAAATAACCTCTAATTTTTACTATCTATTTAATTAAAAACCTCGTGGCTTGTAATGTCTTTAATTACAAATTCAAACTTAAGAGTAGTGTTTCAATGTTTCAAGAGGGCGTTGTTCGAGCGGCGAGAATTTTCAAGCCTTACGTTTCCAGAGATGGCACTTACAGGGTACCGAATACTTCGAGGGAACCCTTCAAACTTATTAATTATTTTTGCTTAATCAGCAGAATATTTTCAGATAAATAACATCTTGCGTGTAATTCTGTACATATGAACTCGTTTCTACGCTTCGCGTAACCACGAGTTAAAAACGAGATACAAGTATAATCACGAAAACGCTAAATTATGACCTCTTTGCCAGATAATTATAAACATTTTTACACTACGTAAAAATATTTTTGAGTGTCCACTGCGTGTTAGAAGTCATTTTATGGGTTAATGAGAAAAATTCAATCCCTTCTTTGGGACGATACAACTCATCATATGCCAGTCAAATTCTAGTTCTCAAAAGTTGAGAATGTTCAGTTGACCTAATCACACTTAATTTGCATGAGAGTAAAAGGGTATGACTGTTTTGTTAAAGCGAGTCAAATCAAATTTTCATTTTATTTAAGCATGAGAGGTGAAAGAAAATCAGGAGAAATTACGATAATTGCCGATATTTTCCTAGGTGGGCGGTAGAATTCTAAGGATGTGATATCAAAGATTCTTGCGTAAATAGTAAGATAAATAGTTAGATATTTTTTGTAATCGTGTTTTTCTATGTCGCCGAATCCCGTCGAAGAATATAAGTCATTAAAACTAACAGTAATGGCAGAACCATGCTAACTCGAGCTCTCGAGAGAAAAAAAGGAAATGGTTGTAGTTAGCAGGGATGCGAGTTGCCGAAATTGGTGTTGAATATCAATTGTAATATTAATAATTAATAGAGAATCATATTTTTAACCATTCTTGCACAATCAACAGTAATTTTCGTACATATAGTTTGTATTATAATACCTATTAGATAAGGACATTTAGTTTGGTTGAGCTAAGAATATTACTTTTTCGTAAATGTTATAGGATTCGTATCAACAGCAATTAAACATTGGACGTGCCAACATGCTACGTTCTGACACCTTGACGTTTATCGACCAAAGTTTTGAGTTAAAATTGTAGTTATCGGGGTAAATTAGTGCCGAGGGGAAGTAAAATTAGTTCCAGTTAACAGGGAGTTAGAGTTAGCTGATAGTTAATGACTGAAAACTGGCTTCAAATCCAAGGGAAATCGGATCTTGTTCGAGTTAGTGGGAAGTCCGAGTTCACTGAGGTTAACAAAGTTAGCTAGGTTCTACTCTACGTGTGTCACACGGTCGCAGTGGAAAAGATCCTTTTATTGCGAGGAATTTTGTCATCTCTACCTGCCTCAATTTTAGGCTTTTAACTGCTTATTTTCAGATTACTAGTGCCTTCCGGAAGGATTTGTTTTTCCTAAATCTTACGCGGAGACAAAAAGTCGTCAGCTCTCAATCTGGGGGAAAAAATGTAAGGATAGTTTCAGTACTAGAAGGAAATGCAGTGGCAGTCATTGCAGAAAACGATGTATGCCCGCTTTTCTAAATACTCGTTCCCAAGCTTATTTTTCTTCCTTCTCTTTTGATGTTTTTTTTTCTTTTTCTTTTTCTTTCTTCACGTCTATTTTACAGTTTGGTAAATGACAACGTTTTATATTCTGAGATAGAACTAAACGGCTCTGTAAATCGCAATGCTGCATTAAACGAACCAAAAATTGAAACCAAACGTGAATTATTTTTTTACCTTTATTGATAGAAGTATATAATCTGTAACATGTACAATTTTCATAAGTATCGTTACAAATTAATCTGGGATAAATCTCCAATTCAAATTAAGATACGCATGTAAGTTTCTGTTATGGAAGATCCATCATCATCGCTCATCTGACTGAACATCGTCAAATAAGTTTCGTTTTTCATGAAGCAGTTTTGATAATCGCATCAGCTTATTTCGTCTGTACTCGTTCAAAGGGACTGGGTTATCATCGGCCAATGAGACCTGAGGATTCTCCAACTCCTGGAAGAAAAACAACAAAAGTCAGAGATCAGGCGACCGCAAACGTTTATCTCAATCCTTGTGTAAATATTAGTTCAAACCAGGCAGAAGAAAAATAATTTTTTTCGTTTGCTGTTTTAGGTATAAGTTAATCTTTGCCCTGTCTAATATTCTAGTAGAGCGATGGCATAGTAGATAAACCGTGTTTACTATTTTCAGTAAAAAAAAATGGCGTTTTATTTAGTTAGGGCGAACTGGATGGGTGAGCTACTAGCTCAGAAATTGTGAAGACTAGAAGAATCACGCATCTACAACAGATAAAAAGAGCCTTAAAAACTCTACTTTCGTCATGTGACATACCTCACGCTTACATGTCATGAACATGCATATATATTTGCCTTGAGCTTCACATCGACTTGAGAACTCTAATACCACAGACAGAACTAAAAGAGCAAAGAACAACCTAGACACCATGTTTGGATCTGTTGTCACCTCGGGGAAATCTTCGCTTTTGCCTTCACACGAGCTTTGCACGGTTTTATTTATGTGTGAGTCATAAAAAGCGGTGGCGCCAACGATCGTTAATTCAACCAGTCATTGATTAGGACTCGTGGCGGAGACACCTGCTGATGCATATTATAATCGTGATCGACTCATTATTACGGTTGATTACAAGCATTACGTCATAAAAGGCCGATGCCACACAATATTTTAAAATACTGCCGTGGTCCCCTAAAGGCGAAAGGTGCATTAGAAATTAGAGGTGTTACTTATGATCAGCCGGAAGGCATCGTGAGAAAATTATAATTACAAACTGCAACAAGACAATAAACTTGTGAATCTTCCTGTTAGCAACAGTAGTACCGAATTTCTGTCCACCGGTAGAAATTAACTTGAAACCATGGAAAGTGTCAAATTTAGTATGTTGATTTCGTTTCATTTATCCTACTTATATTTTTAATGGCTCAGAAGTGCCAAATGTTTGAAAACTAGGCTTCAGTAAAGAATTCTTAAGGATTCCCTATAGTTTAGTTAATAGAAGCTGCCTTCAAAGAGCCATTAAAGATCACCTTGAATAATAAATGAAAAGACTTCTTGATTAACTGATTAAGCCGGTGAAAAATCGAGCCTTTAAGCTCAATTTCGAGTGTTGAACAATTACCGCAGATCTTTCTTAAAGCTTATTAGCTCGATAAACCCCGGCGAGGAAACAATCTTCTCGGTAGAACGGGTAATTTAGTGTTAACAACTGGGTTTAAAACGTAAATTAGCCACCGTAGAGGGTAAAAAAGCTGACGTTTCGAGCGTTAGCCCTTCGTATCGCTCTGACGAAGGGCTAACGCTCGAAACGTCAGCTTTTTTACCCTCTACGGTGGCTAATTTACGTTTTCAACCCAGTTGTTAACACTAAATTACCTGCTATACTCTCCCACCGACGCAGCATCACAGTTTCTTTAGAAACTTACCCCTTTATTCTTGGTAGAACGTGCTGGCGTTTTAATTAGGACTATAAGTGGCTCCGAAATAAAACTCTCTTATCTGCTTTGAAGTTTATTATTAACAAAACTGGGTGTGATTAAGTTTATGCTGTGTCCGACCTTTAGTGTGTTGCTATATCAGTTGCTAATGAACCTATTTCTTAAGAATGCTGTGCGAGTCCACCTCTGTTAAATCTATACACATGCTAATCGATGGCAGCCATCACTTCTAAATGTGTTATGAATTTTGATGAAGCGGGCATTTTTTTATAACCAAATGACACCGGCCGGGTGAAATACAATTGATTCATCATTTTCATGAAGGGAAAATGCTAGTGAATATATTTCCCTCTTTTTTGACATAAGTATAGAATAGAATTTAACTAATTTGAACCTTACCTGCATGGGGCGAGCATTTTAGAAGTAGGGAGTATTTGTCTCTTATTTTTTTTTTTTTGGTAAATATAAATGAAAAGCTATAGAATATTCAAAAATATGAGTTGTTCAGTCAGCACCTGCAGACGTTATTCCATCACCTTCTCTACAAAGAGGTAAAATTATTTTCTCTTGCATGCGGAGTAAATTTTATTTTGCCTCTATCGGTTGTCTTTGGAATAAGCTCAAGTTGAAAATGGGAAAATTACGAGAGCTCGATTTTTGTTGTCTCCATGACGACCCGAGCTTTAATGCTTAAAGGTTAAGTCCGTTCTAGAAGCTGAAGCTACATTAAATATTTCATTTTCCAGAAAGCGCTACACGAAGAATCTTTCTCTTGGATCAAATTGTTCATAATTCGGTTCTTTCCGAATAAGCTGTGCCTGAATTTCTCTGTCAATTACTCTTTTAATGGTATTACTGTTGCTCTACACATCTTCCAGCTCCAAACATGCAAAATCTTTTATATTTTTTTCTGGAACGAAAAAAGCTTCGTTCATTTCTTCGAAGATCTTCGAAAGTAATGACAATCTTTGTTAGTCATTTGCAATAAATTCACCTGTCCAAGAGTCCAAAGAAATTAGAATAAAGTAATCAGCAAGCATTTATTCCTCTTAAAGTTTTCTCAAAGATAACTTCTTAGAGAGAGTTAATTGGTTCAAGTTAAATTTTCCAAACTTGAGGATGTCCTACGAGAAATGAAATAAATGTATTTTTTTTTCCTCTTTATTCATTTTTGAGACTTGTTTACCAGCTTGATGTGTCTTAAATTTAGCTTTAAATTACATAGAGTCTTCGTTAACGAGCGGCACGGTTCCTTTTCTTTTGACAAGATTGGTACAACATGGCTATTCCTCATTCAGCATGACATCATCAACAAAGCGGTTTCGTTTGTTTCGCAGGAATTCTTCTAAACGCGACAACTTGTTTCGTCTGTACTCGTTTAGAGGGATCTGCGGTGAAAGATCCGGGTCATTTCGTATCTGTAAAGAGAGAGAATCATGAAGAAGCCTCCAAAGATGCGATTTCTCGCAGGAACTCCCACACTCATAGTAAGACGAAAAAATATATTTCTAAATTTATAACGATGCATATAATTTACTATTTTCCTCATTCTATTTGTTTACACAAAGCTCTCAACATTGCTGATCTTAGCATATGTAGGACGCGTGAACCTTGTAATGGCCTAGCTCCGCACCGCACAGGCTCTAGATATAGAGCACTGTAGCGCAGATCCCGAAGGTCATAAGTTCGATTTTTGATAGGGGCTTAGAATTGTTTCTTTGTACCACAATTGTGACAAAATGAAAAAACATCTGACATAAGCCTACAGTATGTCGAATGCTATGTAAGTGGAGTTACTGCAACTGAGAAGATTCCTTTCAAAAGAAATCCTCCATTCTTCCAAAAGACATCTGTTATAAGCCTACAATACTACAAGTGGAGTTACTGTAACTTAGAAAAGTCCTTTTACTAGGATTCTCCAATTCTAGAGCGCAATCATTGAATGTTTTCCATTACTTTCTGTGCAGACCTTAACCTTTTTTTATCGGTTGCTTTTTTATTTTCTTTTCGATTGGAGAAAAGTGTCAAACATTGCTAGTTTCTGGGATTTTTCTGAGAACTACCGTCTACAAATGTCTAAAACCTTGAGAATTCAATAGCTTTAGCACTCGATTTGGTCGATTACACTTACCCCATTTATGTTGCACTTTTTAGGGCTCATTATACACCCATAATCTTGGGCCTGAGATACGCCCGAGAATCCAAGCAAAGCGAACAGGAAAACAAGCAGCGTAAACACCTTGAAGGTCATCGTTACGATCATCAGGTAGATCACGAGCGTGAAAAATGTCTGACTGTGATAATAGGGCTCAGCTGGCATTTTATCCAGTCGCCTCGGTGATATTTTTGGCAGTTTATTCAGATCAGTCAAAGGCGCCTACGACAAGGACTTAATTACGGAAAAGTTGGTAGTTCGCGTCTACTTGTCAAATTGTGCAAATATTTGAACGCAAGCATAAAGTCACGAACACGGTAATTTTCTCTCAGCCGCCAAAACAATCATTTATACACTTTCTTCACGAAAAATCTCATTAACTGCCGCTGGAATAACTGAAATAAAGTCATGATGTTCCATCGGGTGGAAACTGCTTCACTGGAAATATAATGGCCTTAGTAAAAATTGCCTACCTCTCCTTTACCCGGTGGGCAGTAGTAGAAAATACACTCAAATCCTTGGGCCTTGCACAAGCCTGAGTTCTCTAACATTACTGACAGGACTAGAAACGCAACAAGAATCCTAAAAGCCATTGTTACGGATCAGAATTGGAGCTTCCGAGATCGATCAAGGAATTCTTCAACCCTCTGAAATGACTCTTGCAAACGCTTGGACTTTGATGAGGTGGATCAATGCACCTGTACCTCTTGGTGTTTTATTCACCACGTATATTTTTTAAATGCTTTTTAATGTTAAAGTGGATGCCATCATTGTGTTATCCAGAGAATAAAAGATAATAAGTTATAATATATTTGTAGATGAGTCAAGTTAAGTACTTTTACAGCATGGAATAGGTTTATAGCATTTTTTTTGGTCCCTGGAGAATAACGGACAGCTAACGTCATCTTTTTCCTCAATTATATTTAGCTTTAACTCTGGGTTTGGCCTCGAAATGTAAATAGAGCCAATAGAATCTTAACAGTCTTTTTTGTCCGCCTCGACGACTCTTTGTCGCCTCAGGCGGTCGTCATTAGCCTTCAACCTTAGTTAATGTCTTTTTAAAAATGCCGTGAAATTTGATGCGAGTACTAATCGATTCTTGAAACCACTTTTAATTTAAGGGGGCCGGAAAGAGTATTTATCATTTCTCTTGATATTTGTTAAACAAGCAAAAATTGGACGATAACCGCAGGGTCAAAGGCATAAACCGTTTTCTCTTTAAAAACGTCTAATAACGGTCTCCAGTTGCACTTCAGATGCTTCAAACGAAGGTAAACATGAAGCTTCCACAACGGCTGCCGAGAAGTTCAGAGTGAAATTTCAACAAATGCATTGACATGACTGAATACTGTTACAGCTTTTTTACGGACAGGAGAGTTGTTTTAAAAAGATGCATAATATGTAAATTGGTCTTTCTTTTTTGTTTTGAATTTAGTAGGTAATTATGTAGTCAAAGTAAGAAATAAAGCTAACTTCCGATAGAAAATTGAACCTTTAAATTGCAGAAGTTTGAAGAGGCCTATTGTAGAATGATAAATCGTTTTTGTTGAACACGAAGCACGCTCAAAACATTAAAGTTATTGCTGTTTACAGAACAGGTTTTAATTTATAACATTTTTCATTTTTGATGGCGTCGAGCTCAAATACATCCTAGTAACATTTCATATGCTTTGATAAAAAGAGTTCAGTGAGCGCCAATTTTTCCAACTCAACCCACGGGATACTCATTCTTTTTACTTCTTTTTAGTATGTCACTTTTTGTATCGTAATCTTTAATTCAGACTTGCATTTGTTATTTTCGATTTGATAAATACTTTTATAGCGAGCATGAATGATAATACACCTTATTTGATGGTTTAACGCATAATAAGCGCAACAAATTCTTTTTTCTTGTCCCTTCCAGGCGCAAAGAATAAATAGCGCTCGTATTTAATGTTGAAAACATCGAGTGAGGGATTTATTCTTTTTTATTCATATTTTTTTAATATTCAGACTCTTGGTTTTTAAAATACCTTCTACAGCTTTTTTGAAAATCGTATTAATGATATAAGCAACCTAATTTTTACCTATTATGGTAAAATAGCGAAACAATGGAATACTAGATAATAACAATGAATTCGTTCACGAGAGGGCGGCACCGGAAATGAATATTTTCCAAACGGGAGGATCATTTTATTCTGTAGCTCGAAACAAGAGAATGATGACGAAAAAGCTCAGGGTAATCGACCCATGATTTTTTCTCAGACTGATGTCTAGATTCTCATATTGCAGATTCCTCTTTGAATATTTCAGTAAAAGAAATGTTGAATGCGTTTCATTTATGATCTGAATCTTTCAATTGTTGTCAAGATATACTATATCTATCTTATTTTTGATGTGTGGTCAGAAATTTCCATGACGTTAAGGAAATTGAAAAATCCTGATTCTCTTTTGATGATTCTCTTTTTTGTCTTGGGTAAATGACTGGTGGTATATTTAACAATAGTGACTGAGAAACTGTTTATGAACATGAACATGACAGCACTTTTATCAATATTGTGGCTTTAACTCCTGGCGTTGTAGCTGAAACTAATCGTGTTTTCGTTCAAAAATGGAAATATATGATAAATGCTAGTTTTCAAAATGAAACGGTGAAACTCCACTGGAAGTGAATCTTTATAAAGGGTGTTTGTTTGCAAGTAACCCGTAATGGACCCAATTCGCCCTGCTAAACCATAGTATATCATGATCACTCTAGCACATCTCTTTGAATTTTTTGCTATCTGTTTGCTAAAAGTTATATCTTTTGCAGTACATGTTCATATATATTGATGTTTCACTAGTATACAACCTAGACGGTGGTTTTCATTAACTAAAAAATTCGCATCCAAAAATTCTTGGTTTTCCTATGAATGACGTAAATGGTGAAGTAACGTATTTAACTTACATGACATTTGGAGTATTTTTGAAAGTTTTTGAAAGCGAGTGAAAATTGTGCATCTTTTGATTATGATAAATAACCTATGGAACCATTAAGGAAGCAGAAGAATTTCGGTTTTTCCTTCATAGTTTTCCTTCAAGATTTTCCCATGAATGAAATGATTGGTGAGGTAATGTACATAACGTAGCAAAATTTAGAATAGTTTTGAAAGTTTTTTTTTTTATACAGCGTGAGAAATTTTTTCATCTTTTCATTGAGATTAATGATTCATGTAGTTATTTAGAAAGCAGAAAAATTTTGGTTTTTCCTTTTAAAATACCAATAACATGAAAATTAATCGACCCGAGTCGTTTACGTGTAATTTGCCTGAGAAGCACCCATTATCACATTTTTACGCACAAGGAAAGATTTTCATCTAGGGAAATGAAAGTAACATGATATTTCTAAAACCTTGCTTGCTGAATCCCGATGTTAATATGTTGCCTCTGGTCTATGGGGGCTAATCGACATCATCATGAACTCATCGGGCATTTGTCATGAAGGAATTTGTTTTCGTGTCTAAAGCATGACATGTGGAATGAAAACCATAATCGAGGGTAAACGTGGTAGACATCTGTTTGTCTCAGTTTACGGTTCCCCTTACAATTAAAAAACAATGGCAGTCTACTTTACCTCAAGAGAGCCTGTTTCTTAATTAAGAAGGAAAAGGAAGGTTTATCGGAAAAATAAAAGAAAAAAACTTGTTTTCATTTTGAATATATTTGAGGATGTTTTGATGAACGGTTTGCGCTGATCGCTAAATTACAAATTCATGAATGTGTAAAGAGTTCCTTCTGGAACATCCTTAGAAACAGTTGTGCTAGAATATAAATGTTGTTTAAATAATATCTCTAATCTCAACTGAGCTGGAATCTGAGTCAGCGCTAATTTCTTATTTTCTCTGGCTGATTCACAAAACCTCAATAGACATTTGATGTTATACAGTACCTTTCCACAAATCATTTGCGTTGAAAGATCAAAAATAAATTTTGCCTGCGGCAAACATTTTAAGTGGTATCTTCCTAGACTCTGATGCAAATATTAACAATCGAGTAAATTTTGAGAGCATCCTTACAGTTCAATCATTTATATTTTAATAAGAATTTTGAAACATATGCTAATCGTGACTCAGCGAGTTTATAGTTTGTTTGCATAGTATACGTTAAAGTTGAATTCGGGCTTTGATGCAACTGCAACAAAAATAAAACGATGCTAACGTTTTTGGTCGTAAACCTCTGTTTCATGACATAGAATGGCGCCATTCTATGCTAGACACACAGCGAATATGACCTTGAGTACAAAGTTCTTGAGAATGAATGTCAAATAAATACGTTTGTCTCTAAGACACGAAAAACACCCGGTTATCGCGTTTAATTGCTTCACCTTTCGTCATTAGCAAGTTCACAAAAAATGAATGGAAATCATCTTTGTGCTTATATTATACTTCTGCTCTCTAAATATGTTGTATTTCATAAAATATCCGTTAAAATCTCATTATTCTAAAGAATTCCTGCAGGAACTAAGTGAGGATTTCCCAACGACAAAAATTTGCACCATTAACGTAATGGCACATTCGTTTGTAATTTCATTATTTAATAATCATTTATGCACCGAAGTGCAGTTGAATAGAGGTGGATATTTATAAAACCACAGAGCGGCAAGGTAAATATCCACCACTTTCAACGACACTGAGGTGAATAATTCTTTTAGTGGATACCACACAGATACCAAGAATTAGTTTATTTCTTTCAGTGAACCGAAAAATGTTCGGAAATTCAACTCTTGTCCTGTTATTTTGTCTCATCAGCTAATCGGAGCTGTATAGTACTTGCTTTTCACTTCCGAACTCGACAATCAGCGCTAAAAGCATTATTCACTTGTGTGGTATATACTTAAAGTGCATATTGTACGACTTGAGGCGTAGTCCTTCCCAGGGTTTTGATATTTTGGTAAGGCCGAATAAAATTCTATGAGGTGTTGCGTGAACCATTTATAAATGAGAAGGTGCATGGCAAAATTCACGTAACGATATGAGGAAATTTCCACGACTGTGGCCGTTCTCAGCTGGAGATATATATATTTGTACGTGAATATCTGTGAGAATAATACTGTGGTCGAGCCTCTATTAAGCGGTCACCCATGGTAATGGTGGTTGACCGCTAAATACAGGTTCCTCTAGCTGGGGGCAACGTAAAAACAAAAAAACAAAAAAATACGCCATTCTATGCCATAACTGATCGCATAAAGTACAAAAACTCGCTTAAAACTACCACTTGATATTAACAACCAAATTGGCAATTGCCTTTTAATTTTTTGTTTTCGTTTTTCATGCCGTTTCTTTGTTAGTTTTTTTTGTTTTTTTTTTTGTCGTTCTTTTTTTTAATAAAAGACCTTTTTCCTTTTAACGAAGTAACTAGCTCTTTTAGGGAAAGTAAATTTCACTTGCTCTTCACTCTTATATTGCGGAGCCTCCAAGGTGCGATGAACACTTGTATTATTTCTTAAACCATCGGGAAAAGGTGAATTTATAGTACTATCGGTAATTCACCTCTAGTGAAAAAATTACAAATTGTAGAATGAATAAAAAGAATAAGATTAAAATTTTGAAAAGCTAAAAGGCCTGAGTTAAAGCGAAATATGAGGGAGAAAAAATATGAGGTTACCTGTCCGTTATTCTCATTAAGCTTAAGAGCCAAAACAAAGGCCATGAGCCCACTCAATGTTGTTCAATTACTTAACAGGGCTCATCTTTAACTACATTTTTACTTATTACCTTTTATCCTCTGTATGACACAATGATGGCTAAAAATTTTTTCGTTTAAAAACATCAAAAACATTTCGTGAAAATGAAACTCCAAAAAGCACAGGTGTTCTTTGCATTGGATCAACCCCATCAAAGTGGAAGTGTCTGTCGTTTTATAGGGTAAAAGAATTCCTTAAGGTCTCAAAAAGTCGAGTTCTGATTCGTAACGATGGCTTTGAGGATTGTTGTACTCCTTCTCATGTCAGTAATGTTGGAGTACTTAGGCTTGTGTAAAGCCCAAGGCTCTAAGTTTTACTTGCCAATACAGCGCACCAGGTAAAAGGGAAATGGCTTATTGTTCAATGAAAGAGGATCTCAATGGAACAAAGGCTTTTAAAGCTAACGGTTAAATTTTTGGCCATTTTACGGCTAGTGGTACGTAGGTTAATTTCTTTCTGTTGTGGCCACCAGAAATGTTAAAGATTCATTTCAGTCATTTTGAAAACTAAATGATCGATCTTCATCTTTCATTCTCTCGCTCGCTCGTACCATCAAAGTCAAGCAACGAGGACGTTTCCGGAACGAGCTGCTGTTGGGCCCACAACGAGTGATTTCTGGTTTCTCGCTGATGTTCATAAGGCGGTAGGTCTGATGACTCTGTCTCAAACTTCATGGCCTTAATACCAAGAAAATCAATCAGATCTGTGTTCAATGCTGAAATAAAGTGGTGTTCTTCTCCGATTTTGATTCTTGCCTAATTTTTGTTATTTGGCATCTTCCCCTCCCACCTCGTTAAAAATTTATTATGCCTTTCAGGAGAGTAATCACTCATACACCGAATGAAGAAACTGAAGATCCCAAAAAATAAATGTTCACCAGTCTGTCAACTTACCCCCACGTACAAGAAGCAGACAATCCCGGTAGCAGAATATGGTTCAGTGGGACCTGAGCCAGATCGGAAACAAAATAAAATGTGTAACCACAGTAATCGCATTGGCAATAAGACAAGACATATATCGCGGCAGGAAAAATTTTACAGTTAACTCTTTTTACGACTGATAGTCAAAAGTTTTTAATTTTTACAGCTTTCGGCTACATCTCCTTGCCATTTTATAGGTAACGGTCTACCCAATTAAGATCCTCTTGAAATAGTTTCCACTTACAAGGTGTCTCAGAGCCCTGAAGTTCATCATGACTTAATTTCAGTCATTCCATCCGAGTTCAATGAAATATGATAATTCTTAGCGGCTGAGAGACAAATGACGAGTACGTAACTTATTGCTTGCAACCAAATATTTGCCCGATTTGACAAATGTGCGTAAAATGACAACCTTTTCTTTATTGAGCCCTTGTCGTTCTCATCTTTGATCAGGAATAAACTGCCAAACTGTCACTGAAGCAATTGGATAAAAAGCAAGCTAGATGCTGGGGTAACAATCAATCAGACATTTTTCTCGATATTGACTACGAATCTACTAGAAGATTGCAACGATGACCTCGAGGGTGTTTGTTGTCCTTTTCGCTGTACTTGGATTCTCGGGTCTATGTTAGGCCCAAAAATTTAAATTTATTCATGATCGTTCAGAGTGCAAAAAACATCAGGTGAGTGTACCCTAACAAAACGAGCACTTAAATTTTTACCACTGGAAAAAAAAAACCAACAAGGAAGGTTCAAAGTTTGTGAAAATTGTGATAGAAAACCTTCAGTGATTGCTCTCTAGACTGGCCGCCTCTATATAAAAGGAGTTTTTTAAGTATTCGTATCAAGAAATGGGCCGTTGTTGTGGGTTAAATTCGACTTCACAAGTTCAAACAATAGCCTTTTGTTGTTTGTTGCGCTGAGGAAATTGGGCCGAGACTCGGCGAAGATGAATTTCAAATCGTCGCAAAATTGTCGGCGTGTCAAATTAGCGGCACTTGGGGAGAGGGGTTGGGAAAGTTGCTCATGAGGATGTTGTTCACACAGGGGTACCTAAGGGAGAAAATGCCCTTCACTATGCTTGATCTCTCAGCATATTTTTTTCATCAGCGAACCAGTTGATTATGAATTTATTAACACGATAAGGATGCTTTGTTGTTAACAACATTCACGAACTACACTCAGCAAGAGGACGACATGAGGGGACGCAAATCGTCTGTACTGTAAGTATCCCGGAGAGTCCCTTACATTTTCTTAGACTTTTAGTCTAAGAAAATGTATGGGACTTTTTGAACGTTGTAAGGTGTCATAATCCTGTTGCTGCTGACATCGATGTGACAGATAATTGCTTTTGCACTGTTTTCTTTGCCGGCTTATACTTGTCATCAAGTTTCAGTGAGACGGCTATCATTTTTCACAAGAATAATGAAGTTTTCGTAAATTGTGAGATCGGATGCAAGAGCACGTGTTCAACTATTTCCCTCTTCTTGCGGAGTTTGATATGTACTTACAGTGCAGACGATTTGCGTCTCCTCATGGGAAAAAAAGCAACAATTCACTATTGTTATAAACCCCAAACAAGATACCTGAAAATGCTGAATTCTTTATACTGTACTTAGGATCAGTTGATAATAGCGCGCAGCACAACGCCGCAAAACGATGAAGCTTTTATCGATGGTTTCACTTGGTCAAGAGTTTTGAATTTTCAAACTAACTTGCCTAACTCGTAGAAAAGAAAGAAAAGAAAAAGGTTCGTCTATGAAAATTCGCACTTTGGACCGGAAAAAATCGCCCGATTAAGCCGTTGGATTAAAAAAAAGGATCAATTTGGTCGTTCTAATTTAGTTAGAAACTTTTATCGATGGTTTTACTTGGTCAAGAGTTGCGAATTTTAAAACTAACTTCCCTTACTCGTAGAAAAAGAAAGAAGAGAAAAAGCTTCGTCTATGAAAACTCGCACTTTGAACTGGAAAAATCGCCCGATTAAGCCGTTAGAATGAAAAAAAGGATCGATGTGGTCGTTCTAATTTAGTCTTAAAACAATGAAAGCATTGGTTGATAGCGCGGCTCTTATCAAAGAAGCGCTAGTCTTAATACTATCACGCTTTCACTCTCGTAATGTAAAGAAAAGAGAAGAAAATTTTGTGTTTGGGAAAATACCACTTGGGAATTAAAAAAAGCCCAACTTAAGTGGTTGGATTTAAAAATGATCTTTAAAGGTTAATGTTCTAATTTAGTCTTGCAGTGAGAACACTGGCGGCGCGCGCGGCTTTTAACAAAGAGGTGATAGTTTTAAAACTATCTAGTTTTAGTCGTAACCTAAAACAAAATAGAAGAAAGAATTGGCGCTAGGGAAAATACTTCTTAGGATTAAGAATAACGCCGAGTTAAATCGCTGGACTAAAAAAATCAGTGATATTTGCGGGTTGTCGTTCTGCTTTAGTCTTCCAGTGAAAACCCGGGTGGCGTGCGCGGCATTTAACAAAGAGGTGATAGTTTTACACTACTTTGCCTTCCTTTTTGTCGACAATAGAACATCGCATAATTAACGTTACTACTAGTATGGCATTAGATATAATGCAGGCTAAAGAAAGTAGCTTTTTCGATACGGTGTGGGACAAAGAACCAATTCTGAGTCTCATGAGGAATCAAACCTCAAACCTTCGTATTCTGCACTCTGGTGCCTTGCCACTGAGCCACAGGGACTTATCAGTGAGTCAGGCAATTTCTACGTTCATATGCATGTGACATGCTTCTTGCTTACTACTAGGATCAGCAATATTGAAAGCTCGTATAAGCACATAGAAAAAGAAAGATGATAAATTATTACCTTCGTAATTAACGAAATTAAAAAGATGTTATTTCGCAAAGGCCGAAATATTGGACATCATGGCGGCCAAGCATGCCCTTTAAAAATGGCCAAAGCTCCTGAGGATTTGTATGGCAAAGATCTAATATTAAAAATTTTTAACCAAATGAAAATAATTTTCGTACTTGCGAGCATCCGTGTGTTATCGTGCTAGTGAGTTGTTGCTTTGGACGAAATTTCGAGGTTCACACTTGTTTCGTCTTTGATCCCCAAGAAATTACGTAAATCCCATACAAGAGTCATATTGCACTTCCATACAAACACAGTAAATTGGCTGAAATAGCCAGACTTCGACCCGGCACATCCGAGAAAGAAGACGCCGTTGGTAGGTTGCGAGCATCGTGCTACGAACAGGGGTCTCTCATTTCTCATTTTGTGCCACTCTTTTGGATGAATGTGGCATTCTCTTTGATCCCCGAAAAGCTGAAGATTTGTAGTATTCGTCGCGAATAGAACTTTTGCCTTAATAGTCACGCAGAAAGGATATCGTAAAAGCTGGGTCGACGGTTCCTTCCATAAAATTCGTTTCCGACGCCATTTTTACTTTCAGGGGCTTGGTATCCCGGATTGTTTACATAGGTCAGATGATATAAATAAAGAAAACTGATTGATTCAAGGGCGATGTTAAAAAAATAACTGTCGTTAGCCGTAACGCCATCCATTCCGTGACTTGGTTGCGTGACTTCCAATTTGATCATAAACGTGACGCAAGTTTCTCATTTCTTCCCGGTCCTAATCTGCTATTTTGCAATAAAATAATATAACATCTTACCTCTCCAGTTTCGTTATCACTTGAAGCATTTACAATGTCGGACGCACCTCCTCCCAACAATATATTTAATACGAAATTGGCACCACAACCTCCTTCACTGAAATATGTCTCACAGTCGATGGCAGAAAATGTTGCATTTACCTTTGACATACCTTTCCCTATGCTTTAAGCTTGGAATGAATTCCTTGATAAACCAGAAAATGAAGGGACAGAGGAAGAAGAACACGTGGATGGTGAACTGACGCAAGGTCCGATCACGTCTTAGCGCGGATGTGTATCTTTAGGTTACTGCAGTCTTCTCTGACGGGCTAATGCTCGAAACGTCAGCCTTTAAACTCTTTACAATGGCCAATTTACGTTTTCAACTCAGTTGATAACACTTAATTACCCTGTTATAGTCCTCCACCAACGCAGCACCACAGTTTCTCTAGAGACTTACCCCCTTAATCCAATAAACATAAGCCGGTGGAAAATTCTCCGAATTCTGGACACTGTAGTTTCTCATCGATACCAGTAAATAGTTTTAAATTTAGCCCAATAGCTAACAACATGTTGAATTTTTTTCCCACGATAAACAAAGTAATCTATCGAATATAATGTAATTTAGAGTTCTTTTCATAAACTATCAAAACACCTCGCGGCAGTTAACAGATTTATCGGTAGCATAATGTCGAAACGGCTAGATATAATTTCCTCAAATTTACCCAGCAGCGAGACCTTATCTACGCGAAAAAAATAAATTCTAAAAGTTGCAATAGAATTTTTCAAGGAATCTGATACCGTAGACACATGTGTGAAATTGGTTGGACTGCGAAGAGGGAAAGTTGGTTTTTGATAGCTTTGAATCTGTAGCCCACAGCTATAGCCCACTGTTTCCGCCACCTTAAGTTAGGAAAACATTTGGGAAAGTGTTTTTACTGAAAAATTACTCGAAGCGCTTGTATTATATGCATTGTATACATTCAATCGATATTTATTGTTTCTTCCGTTTGAACGGAATTGAGACATTTCTTATTTCGAATTATAACAAAAGTTCGGATATGATGCGTGTCATTGGTTGAAAGAGCGTTCTCTATGAGAGTATAGAGCATAGAGCTGAGGTAAAGCTCTGAAACCATCTGGCAAATTGTACAATGTCCTATCTTTTCCGGGGCTTCTCTCTAGCTTCTTTTCGATAATTGAAAGTGAAATTTCGGAACAAGTGAGCCGGCAACTAGTAACAGAAGAACCAAGCCAAGCTTTGTTAACATGCCAGGCGCCGTAAATTACGTTATTAAAACGTGAGCAGAGACGAAAATCCTCAGAGAAAATAAAATAGACAGTCCGAGTTTTAAAGGTTTTCAATCTCAGTTAGATTGTAAGCTTATATACGGTAATAGAAATCAAGCACTGCGAACACTCCTATGGTATATAAAGTTTTGTCAGTCAAAAACAAAACAGAACAAAACATGAATGATGAAAAATATAACCAAACTGGCCTCACTGTTAAAATTCATACTAATCATGACGGTGCCAGAGCGACTGAGATCATGCTGAGGTCCATCGCGGCTGGCTCATAATGGCGATCTCCGGTCATCGCAGTGAAGCAAGCCTCAGAAACTACATCAACCCCTCATCGAGTGAACAACTTAGAACTTGCCCTAATATCCTTTCCGATGCGTTGAGTGGAAGGCCACGTCAGTCACTGCTGCCTGGTTTTACGGCGCTGTCATCTCGAGTGATCTTCATGTTTCAGTGAATTCGGCCGTCGTTCATTCATAAAACACTCGCCTTGAACTGTTTGTTTTCTACCTTGTCATGTGAAAAAACTCGCGTGTTTTTATGAGCCATAATTCAGCTGAAGTTTACCGAACATTTCACTTTCAGACTCTGTTTTACATACTAAAAACCTTCAGGCAATAGTGTTAAACTCGACCTGCCGAACCATTTAAGCTTGTAAACTATCGCAGAGTGTAAACTTTGATGGTTTGATATTTTTGTACAGTCAATAAGATTATTTGAACCATTCTAAAAGGGATTCTGATTGGCTTATTGTAGCGTGCTTTATGAGAGTTTATAAAATGTTCAGAGAACTTCGCGCGCCGTGATTGATCAGAACGAGTTCATACTACTATTTCGTATAGTTATGGGGCTACGCTCTGCGAGCTCCGTTATTATTTCTTCAAAGCACGCGCATTACGTCACACGAGTGCGCGGTTGAGATATAAAGCACGCAGCCTGTGTCATAGGTACGTACGTGCGCACTTCACAATACATTTTATACACGATATAATAAACTTCTTACCCGAGCATTGTTGAGTTATACAAGCAATTCGTACTTCTTCCGTGTTTTTGAAAACTCCCTCGTGTTTATATAACTCAACAATGCACTCAACGTGTCTTTTATTTCTTTAATAGAGCACTGTTATTCGCTTTGGAAAAAAAGTTTGTTTAGAAAATTGAAGGTAATATTTGGGGAATCTAACGGATTCTTTATCATGAAACAAATAGAGAGGCCTTGACTGTGCTCTGTTCTGTGCTCTGTTCTGTGCTCTGTTCTGTTATAAAACACGCAGGAAGCGGCTAGAGCACTCAAGAAATGGGGAGAAACACGAGACGTAGACAGCTCTATAACAGAACAGGACAGAGCACAGTCGACTGAAGGCTTCTCTATTGGTTAATTATTGAAGTTCTTCACAAAATTACAAATATTCTCCATTAAATTGCCCGAAATATAGATCTTTTATTCTTTTTACATTTACATAAATATTTCTAAATATGAACATTTTACATATAAAATCAATAGAACTTATTCACATCCTGTCTTTTGACATAAATAACAGTGATGGGTGAAGCAAGCTTAAAACAGCAGAAATCGCAAGAAACTACAACGGACACACAGGATGTGAGTATGTTTTATTGACTTCACGTGTAAAATACTTATCTTTCGAAATATTTATCTTGGTAAATCGACCATATTTCGTTCCCCATAATATTCCTTATATCGTGTTCAAATTTTCAACGGTTCCTCTCGTACCTTAACACCGATTCACACTACGCGTGACGCGTTCATGAATTAATCGTTGGCTTTTTCTCGAGACGTGAACTTGGGCTGCCTGTGATTTAACGCGACCTCCTCTTTCGATGCTGTTGGTATCCGATCTTTTTGCATCACTCTATATTTCCTAGCCGGTAAACCGATAACACATTTATTGTCTGTCGCAGACCGATTATGTAAAGTTGTTATTTCTTGTTACTAATCTCAAAGAATTTCTTTCTGGTGAACTTCCAACATTCATTTACTAAGTCATTTCCAGTAACCCTCCGTCACCCTAACATCAGTATGTGAGTTCTCCAAACTGTTCCCTATACATTTCCTGACGTACTGACAAGGAGAATTTGTTTAGCAATAAAGAGTTTATTGAGTTTGCTATACTTTTCTTAATTCTCCTGACCTTCCTGTTTGATTCAGAGACGATATTGTTGTGAGAAATTAGATTCTCATCACTTTGTAAAGAGTTTTGGTGGCTTTTCTCTTAAACAAGACAAGCAAGTGTCTTTTATCGCAAAAAAATTGTACACCTTTTTAAGAATTACTGTTTCCGCGGCACAAATTAAGCCTTACATCAATATGGATATATACTACAAACCCTTCTCGACCTTTTTTATATGGCATGGACAAAAGAGATTTTGTTTGTCAAAGAAACATCATCATTTGTCCCTCTCTGTTTAAAAAACTTACCAGACAAATATATGTTTTATACCTAAATGAAGCTAAAAAAGATCAGACTAGCACTGAGAAAAAAAGAGTGTTCCCGTAAAACTACAAATTTGAAAGTATTTTGTCATTGTTATGTCTGGTGGACCTTTGTTGGTCCCACATGACTTGTTTTGGCTAACAGTTTTTTTTTTAGCGTAAATCTGTAGTCTTTTGTAATTTTGTCTGATACGTAACAAAAATTGGCTATCACACTTCTCTTATACCCAGAAATTTTTTTCTATTGCTCAATGCAAGGTCGATCGTGTTTGGCATCTCAGGGAATAGATACATAGTCAGTTTGTTCCACTGCCAGAAACCTTTGTATAATTAGAAATTATTCGTCTTATCACCCTTAAACACTGTATACATTACTGGTATTTTCATGTTTCCGTATATGACAAAATTATCAATAATATATGAAGTGTTTTGAATACGTTACATCACTTTAACTATTTTTTTTCCATGGCACTCAATTTTCTCACATGATGAGGTTTCCCATAATATTGTGTCAGGTTTTTGGTAGCTTTTCATAATGTACCGTCTCCTTCAAAAATAGTTCAAGTCACACCTCAGAAGAATTGTACACATCATCAAAATGTGAAAACCCTTGTAAAGGACAACGTCACAACTCATACAATATGCACTTGTAGGGGTATAAATTAGCGATCTTGCAAAAAAAATTACAAAATTCTGCACTCAGGGTTTCCTATTTCTAGGGGTCTATAATTTCATCGCGTAAATGATAAATGTTATAGGCGGAGGAAACTCCTCACCTGGTCACTGCACGAATTCGCTAGAGAGATGATATCTTAATGCATATTTTATAAATCATGACCCTTTTAGAAGCAGAGAACAATTTCCTCTCTTTTTTTAAAACTTGCTAATGACGATGGGTCAAACAACTCAATACAAAATAGGTGCGTTTTTTTTTAATCTATCTAAGAGACAAAAAAGTTATTTGACATTGCCCAAGTGGTTTATAGCCGAGGTCATATTCACAGACAGTGGGTTTGGCAGCGGAATGTGACAGAAGTTTACGACCAGAAACGTTAGCATCGTGTCGTTTCTTACAGCACATGAAACCCTGAGCAGTTAACTTAAAAAAAAACAGCTTAATAGTTGAGTCACTACATATAAGACAAATGATAAGACAGATAAGGAATTAGCATCACTTCAGATTCTATTTCATTCGATAGTAGCTATAGAAGGCTTATTAAAAGGTTCTTCATATTCAAGTCCAACTGTTTTCGTGAAAATTCGATTGAGAACTTTTTCCGCATTTGTGAATTTGTAATATTGCGGTCAACTAAATACATTTACAAAATAACACCTGAACACATTTCATGGGTATTGTAAACACAGTAAATTGCATCTCTTCAAGACCTTTTTGTCCTGGGAATAAAATGAACTCAAAAGAGTAACTTAGCTAAAATTGACTTGAAAAAATCTTTTTACCTTCCATTACGAGATTAGAATCTGTTCCTAAATAAAATATGTTGGTAAGAAATTTAAAAGAATCTAGTTTTCGAACTTGGGTAACGGAGACGGACAGAAATGAATGCAAAAGGCGCATCTGTAGTTACTAAAACATTGTCAAGTACACAAAAGCTTGTACAGTAATGCTTCTAAGGTTCTAGAACCATGGTTTACAAGCATGAAAATTAATTTAAAAAGCTGCCGGACTATTTATCAATAATTCTACCAGAACTTGACGCGACATCAAAGGAAACGTCGGCATGCAAAGAGATTGAGTGGCATAGAAAAGATATGAAAGAGATTTAAAATATTAAAAACATTTTATATATCAATAAGGGAGTCAATAGCACAGAAGTGCGAAAAGATCGTGTTAGAAAATTTAAACATATACCATGAAAATCCTGGTAATTTATCAGTTTTTTTTAAATATTTCAACGAGTAACTTTACAGATTCGCATTTAATTGTGCTAGGGCTCTTAGCACAGAAGCAAACTGACTGCGTCTCTCATCATAGAGACCCCAAACGTGATAGAACTTGCTCAGATATGATATGATAAAATGACAACAATTCAAAGATAAAAAAACACAATTCAAAAGACTGCAAATTTACTTTACAATACGATGGATAACCAAAACAAGTCATTAGAGACACAAAAGAAATCCCCTAAACAGTTTTGAACAAAGTACATTCAGATTTGTGGTTTGTCGAAATCACTTCTTTCTCAGAGCAATTCTTTGTTTGCTCGAAGTACAAGACTCTCTTTTGTCTTGTAAGTTTTTAAAGAAAGGGGGACAAACGATGTGAAAATCATTTAAACTTGTGTGTTCCACCCCAACGACTAGAATGGAACCGTATAAGATTTTTATAGTCTTCTTGCTTATTGCGACCAGCTGTCATATCAACGACGCCCAATGTTCGTTTGGATGGGGAGGAGTGTTTCACTGCAAGCGGGAGGTTTGTTACGTAAATAATTTAAAAGAAGTTCTGAGTTTTAAAAGCCAATGTAATATCACCTTTTTTTAAGAAATCACTAAATTTATCTCCATCACCTTACTGACTTTAATTTCCGCCCATTAACGACCAAATCGGAATGTCCAAATGTTTTCTTTATCAAAACCATCTTTTTCCGTTCACTTTCTAAAGAATTTTACGCGTACACGAATAAATTAGTGAAAAGAAGTTAAGAAACTTTCATATTAACAGCAGCGAAAAATTTATTCAGTTCGTTATTACTTGAGGCTCAGGGAGAAAAATTGGTGTTAAAATGTTCTTAAAAATTTAAAAAACCCTGGTTGAAAAGGAAATTTACAAATTGGCCCCACTAAAATTAGAAGGCATCAGAAATCATTTGGCGGCTTAGTTGAAGCTCTCTGTAGATTCACTAGGGTATTTGACAACAAGAATTGAATTTACAAAATCTGTTGAATCAAAATCCAGAATGTGAGGAAATCACTACACACTTAGGAAACTTTTTTCTCATTAAACAAATTCTCCTTGCCAATACCAAAGAAAAACTAATAAAAAGAAGTAGAGAGAGAATATGACATTGACGCTGGGTTGTAAAAAGTGGACAGGGATACAGTCACGAGCGATTGTTATAACCAGAGAACCAAATTTATGCCTTGGTAGCAATATATATATAAATCTGTACAACTTTTCAGCGAAAAACAAATACACTTACCAGTTATGATTAAGGGAACAGAAATTCGAATTTATCAAAATAATATAAACTGAAACTTCTGTGATGGTGTCTCGGTACAAATGACAACGTTTATATTAAAGAGAGTTTTTTTGAAAAATAACTGTAAGAGAAATGACTGAGTATGGCAACTGGCTCTCAGGAATCCATTGCAAATAATTTTTGAAGGTTCGTAGCACGAAAAACGGAAAAATAACAAGATCTTTACTCGTCTTTTCACGAGCGTTCTGACTACCTATGAATAACGCTCTACCACTGGGCCACGTTGAAAAACATTCTTCCCTAAATTTACATTTACAAGAAAAATGCGACTTTAAATCATCGGATCGAAAAAGCCTAAGACTCTGGCCTGTGATGGGTTAAGATAGAAAAAAATATATTCAAATATTGGTAGATTCATTTATGTCGGCTTTAAAAAAAACGTTGCAATTTTAAGATATCTTAAACATAAACACCTCTCCTTTACTCATCACAAAGGTGATACACGATGCATGTATATTTCACATCGAAAGAACAATGCGTTTTTTGTTGTGCGAAGATGAAACAAATACTTTGGAAATTTTGACACCAGTTATTGTTCTTTTCTTTTTTCCCTATAATTCATTCTTTCAACACCTTTTCAAAAGGAAAACAAACGTACATATATTTAATTCATGTTTTTAATTTCAATGTTCTCGAAAATGGGTGTGTGTATGTATATATATATATATATATATATATATATATATATATATATATATATGTGTTGACCAGTTTTCAAAAACGAAGCAAATTTGAAAATATATATATCAAATATATATAGCCTTTCTTTTCTCGACGATGAAAGGAAAGATAAATATATATATTTAATGTAAATTTTTAAGTAACAACGTTTTTGAAAATGGGTGTTTATATATATATATATGTATGTATATATGTATATTTAATTTTACCAGCTTCGAATTCTCTGCTTCTAGAATTTAATCCCAATTTTAAACTTATGCAAAAAATGGAACTTTAAATCTTCGGACTAAAACGGCCTAACGTTTTCTATTATACAAATACTAGAAAACTCATAAACATGTGAAAGTTTAGCAGCTTCTCCGCTCAATCTTTTTTTCTATTTGCGTGTCGTTCATTCTCTATTTTGTACTGTAAACTGAATTCAATTCAATTAATCGTATTCTAAAAAATATCTTATTGATGTTGGTAACGTAGTAAAAGGGGTCCATGGTAAGTAAAGTTTTATAACTAGTTGTAAACTATCTTTTATTGACGAAATTTAAACTTGTGATGACAAAATGTTTTCAAAAAGAATATGATAGATTACAAAAGAAAACAGAAACAGCCGATGCATTTTTTATTGAATTTTAAAGAAATAGAACTAGCTAGTGAATGCGTGTTTACTTTACATTGCAGAGTGATACCAAAAAAATATCTGATAACAGAAGTTTCAAAACACGTGGTGAATCAAACAAGGGTCAACCTGCAAGGAAGTCGATCGGAAACAAGATTTTTCTCAAGAGAACGCGGGGAAAAAATGGATACAAGGAAGATTTTAAACACTTGTTCGCTTAGTTGTTAATAAGTGTCATAACTTGGACGTCGTAAGATACGTTGATGCGGCCGATGAAAAATCGAAACCAGGATACCAACGCGACAATCATCTTCAAATTCATGAAAGCACCGTAAATTAAATGTGTTTTGCTTTGTTGACTCAACTTAACTCGTGAACTTCTTAAACTCAGGTATTAAATGGCTCTCATGCAATGACAAATAGAAATAAGGGAAAGGAATTATTTTGACAGTATTAAAGGGCCTGTAATATAACTAAGGGTTGAAATGAATAAACTAAACAAAAGTTTGTCGTCATTTTCAGTTCAACTTCAATCGGCCATTATTCAAGACTATTTGATATTTTTAAGACCTTCAAAAAAAACCTCATTGCCCCCCTCCCCCTACCAAAGAATTTGTTTGATTTCAATTTGCATTTCTTCGCTGGTTTAACTTACTTGGTGACAATCTCAAAAACGCATAGGCAAAATTTGTTCGTGCTTACATTTTCTAAGGTACCATTAGTATGAAGAATTTAGTTCAACTCCAGCCCACTTAAAAACAACCATACGTTGTTTTGTATCCAACTAGTTACGTCAACTTCGTTCTGAAATGTCGACATTTGTCCACAAAACCATAGTAAGTCCTCGTAGAAACATAAATTGTTAGCACTGATTTCTGCGAAGAAACATTCATGGTCGTTAGTTTAGGTATCTCCCTTGAGAATAGTTGAATCTAAATCTGGGGCTCTGCATATTTAAGACACGAAGAGGTTTAAAGAGCTCATTACGTCTCAGCCTGATAGATATGGGTCGCATTGACCGAGCAATTTAAGTAACACCATCTATATTAGCGTTTCTCAGCGGGTAAAGGATAACAAGTATATAGAACTTAAGGGAAGATACGTGAGGGAAGTGAGAATTTGGACGGGGACAGGTTATTTCCCCTTTAAAATCTGTTTGCAAGTAAGGATGGAAGAGGGGTGTGGGTTATGAATATATTTAGAGACAGAGACCCTTGGGAACGAGTTGTCAAGAAATGTCAGCTTGCACTTGTCAGATAGAAAACTGAATTGTACTTCGTCCCATTCAGTTAATTTTGATAATATTTACGGCTTATTCCAGGCAACTTTTGGAAAACATGGTAGCCTACAGAACAAGCGTCCTATTTTTCTTCCTTTTTTTCTTTTTTCGCGTTTTCAGCTAAGCCAGATAAGTGCGAGGCACGCACGAGAGGAGCACGAATTGAGATTCCTCCTCTCGCACCCGCCTACATGGTATCCGGCTGCTTCAACAGTCCTCACCGGGTCATAAACGTGGAGAAGTCGGTCCAGATTATAATTTAAGCTGCAGGAATATTAGATTCGGCCTTAAGAATTAACAGTAATCACGTTCATTCTCACTTTTAACATCACGGCTTTGTTAGATATTCAACAAAGACTCAAAGGAGACTATTGTTACCGTTACTTGGAAAAAAAATAACTTTTCAATCGGAGCTAAAGGCAATGGAAACAATATTGAAACAAATGGGTTATACTGAGTAAAGTTTGAGATGTTATTTCAGTACAAAATCTATGATCCTCAAACATATTAATAAAAAAGTAAATTACGAGAACACAACACTACTCTTGCTTCATACACGATGCGTAACAGTCGAAAACAGGCATGCTATTCACGATAAGCTTTAGTATAAAATACTAAAGCCAAGCAAGCTCATTTACCCATTTTTAATAGCTCCTTGACGGTGTTTGCTTTTATCAGATGAAACGCGTAGGAGGTAAAAACAAATATTTGCTTTCTTTATTAGTTCGTACAGTGCTGCATATTATAGCTAGTTTATCATTAAAAGTATGGAAAAGAGTGTTCAGTTTCGATGAAAATAACTGACTTATAGCGGATGAAAAATCATTTCAACCTTCCTTCTCCTACTTTAATCACAAAAGCATCTTGGTTAAGTTGAAAACTCTTTCTTATCGACCTTGTTACTTAATGGATGTCGCCATCAAAGGCTTCTCAGTTAAGATTAATTGCTTTCGAGAGCGTTTCTCAAACAATTTATGTTTTTTTTTTTAACTCTACTGCGAGCGAGTCCATCTATTTTTATAGTGTTTTGACTCAGGAATTGATTTCAATTGAGGCATTCTTGTTTACGACAGGAGTTCTGGAATTAAAGAAAACTATTACCCATTTTGAACCGCAAAAAATTGGGAAAACAAACAACAACGATTGTCTTGGTGTGAGTCTTTAACAAAAATAGTGCTGGCCGTAGGAGAGTGTATTAAAATATGAAAATACATCTAACACGTTTTTGAACATGGACGGTTCAGAAAATGAAATATTGTAGGAAATAAACGCTTAGGAAAAATTATTTGCTTTTTTACGTGACCATTCTGGAAATATCGACAGTATTTGAAAAGGTTTTAATCATTACGCTGAGTAGGTGGCCAAACACTTTGTCCCGTTATGTGATTGTGGTCTCTCTTAGCCATACAATTGAACTGAGTACAACAAATCACCCTGAATAAGATACAGGATACAAAACTCGTACCGATATCCAAGATGATTATTCCTGAAAGCCTGCAAATTATTAAACATAATTATGAACCTTTACTAAAAAGACCGACGGCGTTTAAAAGCTTCTATTTTTAAGAGAGAGAACGATTACGGATCGTATCTTGCCCTCACAACGCCATGCTGGGTCATAAAACTGAGAAAATATTTAGCCGCGTTTGGCAATTATTATTAATAATTAATTAATGATGACTTCTATGGGGTTATAAAGAGACAGCAAAAGATGCGACTCTTTCATATTTCAAGCTGTTCGTGGTAGAATGTCCAAGATGAACTCCTTGGTCTCTTTGGTGGTTCTCTCTCTCGCTCTGTGTGTCGTTGCTGGCTCGAAACTAAAATGTACTCCTTACGGCCTCGCACTTGGTTGTCATCCGGTAGGTCTAGCCCGTTACACGTTAATATGGATTCCATACAGAGCTAAGTACAATCGCTTATCTATACATAAATCATTTTTGACACAAACACTAAAACTGCAACGGTCTTCTATGCCAGCAGCCTCTATTAAGTCATGTAAATTTATCATCCACACGTTGAAAAATGTAACTCTAATCAAATTTTTTTGTAAATCATATGAAGAAAAGGGCAGAAGAAATCGGAATGAATCTGTTTCAATGTATTTAATGGGAAGATCATTTCATCAGTTTTTAGTGAAAATTTTTGTTTGAACCTTTTTTTTCAAAATCACCGGTGACGATTTGATTTTTTGCTAATCTTACGTAAATATCGATACAGCAAAAGACACCCAAGGGGCGAGTATAAGTCAGGGTACTTTCCTACTAGAAAAAACAGCGTGAGTTTAATAAAAATAACGCAAATGTTCTGAATACATCGTTCTAATCACTGCTAAATAAGAAATACTCTTAAATGCTCTTATCTTTACCGAGGTACTGCATCCCGAGGATCTGCATCCTCACTAAGCTTCTACGTATAGAAATCTACACCTGCATTGCGGTCTTAGCGAGATCATGAATGACGTAAAGGAAACATATCATGAAATATTCATGGTCGTCATCTTAAGATGAAGTTAATTTGTATACCAAATTTTACCTTTATTATTCTTGTTAAATACGGTAATCTAAATGTCTAGTTTTGTCTAAAGCTCAGAAGCACATGTGATTTCAAGATTCATAATCAGTTTTAGCGATCTCCAGGAAACCTCAACTCTGTGGAGATGCTCGAGACCAGAAATAAATTCAACGATTCATCATGAGAACTGTATGGTGTTACTCTTGCCTTGCATGGGACGAGAATATGTTGTCATAACAACGGCCTAACTTACACCTTTCAGTATTGTCTAATTGTATGATCGCTTTTAATTTCTTCTCCAGAACTAATCTTTCATCTGTTTATTATCATTAAGCAGAACGGTGGCCGCTCATTAGATCGTAATGAGTTCCGAGGACATCTGGATGTAATTTCAGGTTCACGTCCTTTGGGAGACTCAGAGGAAAGCACCGCCAAACGAACAGGAATGGACGCTGAAAAATCAAAAAACCGATTGGAGGAGATGAAAGCTTACTTGGACAGCTTATATCAGTAAACCGGAGAGCATAACAGGACATTTTAATAGTAGACATGGTAGAAGAATTTAATCTCAATATTAGTTGTAAATCGGCGGCAAATATAGATGATAGTTGATATGATGAAATATACTGGTATGAATAAAATCTGATGCAGTAATAAAAGGTGTGTCATTATGTACAATTTCCAAAGCTTGAAGAAGGACTATTTATAGCTGTTCATTCTTCGCAACTGGATGGTGAAAATAATTCTTTAGACACGAGCCTGATTTTCGTCCTTGTTTATCCAGGCTATGATAAAGTGTTCTTCAATTAGGACAAGCGATAGTAAAGTTTGGTCGTTAGTCTCAACAAGAAAGCATTTAAATCAAACATATTTAGCTTGATCCTCGAAATTTTGAGAAATAAGGAGAAAATTTTTCGACAATTCATTTCAGTGTTTATATTTCATTTTGTTAATTACTTTGAGAAAACATCACTAATCGCAATTTCATTATGGAATTTTTTCCTCTCTCTATAAAGTAAAAAGTCCATTCCTTTAACCTCTTATAACGTTCCACATATTTTCATAGATGAGTTTGTTGAGGCTTTACAAGAGCGTTGTGGTCATTTGTTAAAGAATTTGGTGTCTGGCCTGTTCATTCTTACCGATACTGAAATGGATTTTTTGGGGGGTAAAATCCGTGTTTTTTGAGTCAATAATTCAGTATTGCCAAACCTCCATTTTATTTGCTGATTATGAAAACTTTCACTTTCGAGAAAATTTGGAAAACATCGCTTTTGTTCAGAAATCCAACTTTCCGCATGATGCCGTATATTCAGTGTAACAAAATTCACAGAAATCCAATCAACAAAACAATTCATAGAAAAAGCTGGTATTTTTTCAAAAATTAACGATGTGGTTTAGGCAATAGCTTTTCAATCCATCACTGATATAAGCCTTATCTTATTGGAAATCAAACAGATCTCAATGGAAGATCTCTCTCGAAAACACGAACAAGGATTTCTTCAATTATCTTGAATAGGTTACTTCAAAAAAACGAAGATAGAAATGCAGTTATCACCATCGAACTGATAGACTACATTTACAAAGAGAAAGTAATTCTTTTAGTCGCAAGATATCAACCGATATTGAAATCAGCAGAACTACATAAATCCATGAGATATTTAAGCAACAGACAGCACTCTCTATCAATCAGTTTATAGGCATAATAACTTCGCTGGTTGTTGGGAGAACATTCCAGAAGTTTATAAATCACAAGCCGGAGGTGAGTGATGCTCAAAGCTGTCTAGTGTTTTCCCAACATTACACCAGAATAATGAGAGGTAGCGCGGTCTGTTGCTTCTATAAAACAGACTTCATTTTTTGCGGGTTGACCGGTACAAAAAAAAGATAGGATTAGAAACAAACAGAGCGGTCGTGGTATCTCGAACCCAGTTATTTTGAACCGTGACCGTGCTTTTAAAATATCTCCACAGTATGAATACCCTTTCAAAAAATGCTTTCACAGCACAAAACCCTTTTTGTAAAGCGTCCAGAATTTACGCTTAGGCAAAGTGATAATTGTGATTTTTCATGCAGACCAAATAAATGCATAGTAGACCACTGATGCGTTAAATAAACTCGTAGATGTTTCAAAGTATCATCTTATGAAATATTAAACTTCCATCTCGTTTATCGTGGCTTGTTTTCAGAAAAAGCGTCGGGATAAACGTTAAGATTATATTTAGAAATTTTAGACAGTAGATCTCATTACACGCTATACAAGTAACAATTTGGCTCGAAACTGTTTGCTGACGCGATTAAAAGAGAACTTTGATAAACATTTAAATATATTAAAACCAATTTTTATAGTAATGGTGTTAGGATGCGCGTGCTTCAAGCGCGCTGTGAGTCCCGCTGAAACTAACTTGCAGCTGATAGCCTTAGCAACCTGGCCGTTATGTCAGAGTTCCTGCCTCCCCTTGCAATGTGATCGGTAGAATTTTCTATGTTATACAGGTCATCTATTGTCAATTAAGCCGTTGTTAAAAAAAACAAAAACTAGATTACCATCTTTTTAGTATGTTTAAGCGAAAAAAGGATCGAAATTTGGAAAAATTTCACAACGAGAAAGTTTTGTTCATCGTGTCTATAAATGTGCCAATTTTTCTTCTAGGAGCTCATATCACCTGACAAAAATTGCAATCCTCTTTCCTTTTTTATCCATTTTTATGTTTTATATATACTCTCGTTTTCAAAAACGTTGCAATTTGAAAAAAATATATGAAATTAATACACCTTTCGTTTTTTAATCAAATTTTTTAATGCACCTTTCGTTTTTTAATCAAAAGGTGTTTCTTTCTGATGAGAAAACAAAAGACAGACATATGGTATATTTTCCAATTGCAAAATTTTAGAAACCAGGTGTGTATATATATATATATATATATATATCTATGTATGTATATTTAGATTCCTTTCGAAGTTTTATTCAGACAATAAATGCTTACTTTTATTTCTTTGCTACCTCATCCTACTTCAAGTTTTACGTAAATACTACTGACACACAAGTGGCGGCTAACGAAGACTATTTATAAACCCACGCTCGTTTAAAGCATATACCAGGTTTAGCACCTCGAATCTCTCCTCTTGTATGCAAGATTTCAGGTAAATCTTGAGGTTTTCACTAAACGAAAGAAAAAATCACGGGTCACGTACATTTCAGGAGGCAAATCACGCTTCACGCTGGTTCATAAATATACGGATCACGCTCGTTTTTCAGTAAAGTACACGCGTCACATATTAATTTTGGCTTTAATCAGGCATCACGAATAAACCCTCCGTCGCCCTCTGATAGTTTGAAGCTTTTTTCAACTTTTTCGAAAATTATAAAAGGGAAAGGAAGTCAAAGCACCCATGCTGCGATTTTCATGTTCAAAACGATATGGACGATAATCAAGATTTTAATTATGAAAGGCTCCGATGAAAAATAATTTTGAGCCGTTTTGACAATTAAAGAGGTATAGATGTGTGATTGAGGAATCTTAAATTCTCCACTCTCTCAATCGCGGTTAAAATTCAACAATTTTCGTATTCAAAGTTAATAGGAACTATTTAGGACAGCAGCGCCACGGAAAGAGTGGCTTTAAATGAATATGAATTTTTAGCTAGAATTTTTCGAAGGGCTGGATTACCGTCTGTTACGACGCCACGACTCGACTTCAGCGTAATGTATGTAAGCGGCGTTGAGTTCCAAATGGAAACTCAAATAGACACAAAAATTTTGATGTTTTCACGTTGTTGATTTGCAGAGGACGGCTCTGAAATGTGAAAAGTTTCAAAACGCACGTGCTGAGCTACTGCTCTGCCCAATAGATGTTTTGTTTTTCTTTTTTTCATTTTCTCGTTGCCGTCGCCGTCGTGGCTGGCTTGGCTTAAGATCCGACAATTGTGTCATCATGCCTTTAAATCGGGGATTTTCTTTCGATGAAAGATCATTGACAATCTAAGTTATCGCAAAGTTTAAAACTGATGATTGTGATGTCTTAATTCGTTTACTAATCAGTTGGCGTAGCTGTAAATCAGATTCTAATCATAAAATGACAACACTTATTAATCAAAGCTAAAAAGGACAATTTTCCTACTCCTGATAACGGTGTGTTCATTAAATGTTTAAGAAGAGTTTTCATAACAAATAGGTCCATGCTCTGTATGGTTGGAATAATCGAGAATTTGATCATTTATCATTGATCAGTATCTCAGAATTACTCGCCGGCACCTTCCATCAAGATAACTTTTAGATTGACAGTTTCTCGTTGCTAGAAAGTGTTCTTAGCAGGGGGTATTTCATAGTATTTAACAATAAATTAAGCGTCGCCCGTTTGATTAATAACGATGTCTGTATTGAGTGGGAGGTATAAAAGTGGATGTTAAATCTCAGCATTCAAAGGATAGGAGGCTTTTGCACGGAGATGTTGAAAATGAACCTTGTTCGATCTGCTGCTCTTGTAGCCATGCTGCTATCTGTGGTCGAAGGACAGATTTGTAAATGGGGGGCACCATTCGGCTGTCCTAATAGAGATAAGGTTTGTGCATAAAATATAACATGCATGTAAATCTAAGTTTTTGCTTAACAATTCTCACATTCAAGACGACCGGGTTGCTCCAAGGCAATCAAACGAATTCGAAGAGAAAGATATTTAGCTGAAGCCTTCACCAAAAATAGCATCTCTGTAAAACAAAACTCGCGAATATATGCTTTACTAGAATAGCACAATAACTATAGATAAAAATTCGCAAAATATCTTCGCGAAAAAATTGTTACTTGTACCTTTACATACAGTGTTTAAAATACCTTCCATTCCAGTAATAATATAACAATGCCATTGATGTTTTATAAAACACGACTGAAACACTGCTTGGAAACTTGTAAAAATTTGTACCGTTTGTTTCATCACGTTTGGCTAATGAAAAATAAAATGACAAGAATTCTTCACAACCTTAATTTTAAAAAATTGCGTCAGACTGTGCAGCGCTACGGACGGCTCTAGAGCGAGCATGCATAATCATTTTCCCATTCTATAAATGACAAATTGGAACGCTCGAGCAATTAAGGATTTGTTCCACGTTTGATGTTCGAAATTATCCAAATTGCGCGATTCTAAGGTAACTGTCAGATATCACGCCTTTTCCTTCTGGAGCGATTTTTAATTGCACCAAGCTGTATTTACTACGACTACCAATATAAATACAAATTTTGATTTGAAATGTGTCTATTAATTTTAGACAGTGGCAATGTCATTAATTAGGGGCTTTTAGATGACTGAAAAAGGGTCATTATAAACCGTGCCAACGTTTAAGTTATCTAGCCTTGAGCAGAAGAGAAGTATATACACCTTATTTGATGGTTTAAGCAATATACTCGCGGATATTTTGTGCGTTGCATAATATCATTGACATAACGGTTTTAGTTTTCATGAAGGACCTTGTTGCTTTACTAACTTTAGTAAGGTTGAATTAAACTTTGTTTTTGAGAGGAAAAACATTTTCTGAGAGAACCTACAGTTTGTGAAACTATCTTATATTCTATATCTATGTGCTAATTCGTCTACTTTTTTTTTTCTTTGTCTTTCTTAGGCCAGCCATTACTCCCATAACGAAATGGATTCGAATCCAAAGCTCGCTGACACATTTCACAGTCTACGTGTCCCAGAAAGTTCTGACGTGGACATCACTGAGTATACGCAGCGCAATCCAATGGATGTCGAATTTAGAAGTGCAAAGAGCACACAAGGCGCTTACAAATTCGAAGACATTAAGACTTATCTTAACAACTTGTACCAAACTGAGAAAATGGAGGCAAAGCATAAATAATTTCTCGAGAAATTTTTTTATTAAGTTATATTATTCTAAGCTTTAAGCAAGTCAAAACACGTGAAAGAGATAACAAAACATGTGGTTTGCTAGTAAAGTTTAAGGAAGACTAAGATAAAAATTAGTAGATTTGAATTATCAATTATCTTATTACTGGATAGTTTTCAAGTTTTATATGCTGAACGAAGTACAGAAAGTGCTTATTGACCGCAATTATAAAAACCCATTTAACATTTGTACGTTGGAAAAATAAACTACAAAGTTTATTAGTCTTAAGGTATTAACTGATAATAAAAGGGGCAATTCCTGTAAGAATAAGCATCTACATGAAACAGCTAATAGGTATAGATTCCTTTAAACTTTCATTCTTTTTCCTTTTGTAAGGTTTGCTAGATATCGGTTATTTCACATATTTTCCTTTCATGTTTTGTGCTGGAAATGGGTGCGCGGCTGGCAAAATTTACTCATTTGCGCATGCCTAAGTTTGACCTTGTTTGAAAACTAACGTCGTACTCGTGTTAATGATTAAAAAAAAATGACGCATTCATTTCTGTTGTACAGATTTTGTATGCTATCAATTTTCAAATAATTGTTTCAGTTCATTGTTATCAGAGTTTCAAAACATTTTTTAAAACCGACGGATTAGCTTAATTTAATTGTCATAGTGAGCCCAGTTCCGTGGTCGCGAAGGTCAGCGGTTAACACAATCGTGGTTTAAAAAAAATCATGAAAAGATGACGAAGCCCTGAAAACTGCGAGAAGACAAGATTAAAACAGGTAAAGATGTTTGTCGTCTTATTACAGGCGTGGGACAAAAAATTTCAAAGTCCCATTGAGGAATCGAACCTCAGACCCTCGGATTCCACGTTCCGATGCTCCGATGAGAAGATGAAAAACAGTTGCACTAAAAAGTGGAAGTTTCCCCCTTGATGCTTTACTTGAGTAGACTGGAAATTGAAAGGTTACCAAAATCCTTCGTTAAAAATCAAAATTTTCCAAAACCACAACCTTGTGGATAACCCTTATCCATAGGAGAACGTTATTAATTCACCACATGCCCCAGTTTATGAAGAGAAGCAGAGCGACGGGAAACACGATAAAATGGACACGAGTGATGAATAGAATACAGATGTAATGGAGATTTCATTAAAGTTACAGAAGTTTTTGACCATTAAAGAAAGGAGAAAGCAGAGAAGTATTCTCTCTTTACTCAGACTTAAAATTGACTGTTTTATATCCAATATGGAGGAAGACTCAAACCTGAATAAATGGAATCTTTAACGGAGAACTTTTTAACCTTTTACACCTCACATCAGATCAGTATCCATATTCTCCATATTATTCTCTATAAATGTCCTTAGGTGCTGACAAGGAGAATTTGTTTAACAATCATAAGCCTTTTTAGTTAGTGATAATTTCCTTTATTCTCGAGACCTTAATGGTTAATTTAGGGGTGACATTTTAAGGAGAAATTAGATGCTCGTTACTCTCAGGGGTGAAAACGTTAAAAAAATCTGAATCTGAATTTACCACAACAATAATGATTCCTTTGCGAGCTTAGTTTCTCAAATTACATTTATTTGAAATAAATATCGATTATGTCACTCTGACTATAGATTCTGTTTTCTTTTATTTTCCTATTCTTGGTCATTCCCATGAGCCCTCAGGATGCCTGTATTGTCCAGTCCTCTCTTCTGCTTCCTCGCTATCAGTCTCTCTCCAGCTATCGTACGGAAGTTTCTCAGATAATTTAGACGGTTGGCAAGGCGACTGTTTAGTCTACCTGTTTCATCGGCAGTCACCTGCAGAGAAAAAAAGAAGTAAAAATTGTAGTCAGAAATTTTAATTATGCTCCACTTCAAATAAGCATCATTAGCTTCAGAAATTCACAAGACGCGGAGTCTTTAATGTGAAAATCCGAAAGCGAGACCGAAAAATTTTAAAAATAAACCTTTCTACTGCTACCATCATGTCGCTCATATTCCATCAAGATTTTTCGTTGATGACAGGAGTATGTTGCGCTTAGAGTCACTATACCCACATTTTTTTTAGCGTTTATTTGCGATGTTCCAGCTTTCATAACCCATGCCAATATTTTCAAACGGCAGCGATATAAGATATCCGTCTCCCACAACGATAATTCGGAGTCTAAATCCTTTGCCGTTTGAACGAGTTCTGGAGTTATTGGAGAGCTCTGAAAGAAATTCGAGACTCCTAGACTAACAGCAAAAAGGCTGACGAGATTCGAGATAGGATAAAAATATTGTGAGAGCCACGATTTTATAGAGCACCATTCTTAACAACTGGTTCAAAATAGAGTGTTAGTCAATAGATTCATAAGCTATAACTCTGATGTTCACCGGTTTAAGATAAAAGCTATATATTTAACATTTCAAAACATATTGTTCCAGAGAGAGCAACAACCTTCGTATTGGAAAGATGGCGAAGTATTTCTGAAATGTTTGAGCAATTTCCGTATGTTCGGGAGGAAAGGAGTAGCGTTTTAGCCCTCAAACCGTGTTTCCTTGTTCCCTAGCATTTTCTTATATCGAATTTGATTATTTTGTCCTCTAGAATAAAAATTTGTACAAACCTGTCTTTTTCCGCAGTTGTACTGATAGGGACAGCTCCATGATTGCACCAACATAAAATTTTGAAAGGCAAGAACGAACAAAAAGAACAGAGTTAGGACAGCTTGATACTTCATCTTCACGATAGAATTTCGAAAGTGTTGTCAACACAGTTTCCTGATGTGAATGCTGAATTCGATCGCAATCCCGCTTAAATGAGTGCAAAATGTGATGAATTAATAAGTAGCTTGTTAAGGCAACAAATTACCTGATATGAAAAGTTGGCCGGCTTTTTATTTATTTCAAGTAATGTTTGCATAATTTTGTATGGCCTTTAAGTGTTAAATAGCGTGCTTATCAATCAATTCTGTCTTTAGAAGACCGCGCCCTCGATTCATTCTCAATTTGTTTATACGTCCTTGCATCGCCGCAATAAAACTTTAATTATGTACTTTATATAACGAAAAAGAAAGGCTGTTTTCATTTGGAAACCCTACAAAAATGTTCCATCAGAGAACGTCGAGCATCGTGGGGTGACCTAACATACAACGCTTTGTACGTGCTCTCTGATTATTTCAAAGGGAGATTATTTTTTTAGAAAAATTAGAGGAGATTGTTGCGTATTTATTTAACGAGTGCTATTACTTTTTAAAGTACATTTAAGTTGCGTCGGCGGGCAAGTGAAACATCCAACAGTTCATTTTGTACTTAAGGTTGATGAATGTAAATGATCCGCCCTAGCAAATTTCGGAAAGCTGGCGTTTTTAGCGCTTTTGAGTGTAACCTTTCGGCCGAAACAAAGTGTTTTGTTCCATTTGTTAGTTTTAACCTAAAATCTTTATAAAAAGGCGACACTGACAGCTTTTTAGAGGTCCTAAAAATGAAAGAACTCAAGAGAGTAGTGCTAAAAAGGAATTGAAGTAAAAAAAAAAAAAGGGAAAGAGAGAGACTGACAGAGAGACAGAGAGAATAATAAAGAAATTCGTAAATCTACTCAAGAGAAAAATTGCAAAATGACCCTCCGGCCCCACTCAAAAAGAAAATGAATGGAAAACACCGAATTTCACCTGCAGCTTCTCGCCGATAATACAATCCCCTTTACGAAAGAGCCCCGTAACTTGCTTCAGTCGCTGAGTTAAAACGAAATTTAATTTGTGGCAAAATTTTTTAATATTGAGGCTTCTCGACATGTTGTCACAGAACTACGAGTCAATCATTTATCGAACTATATTACCCTTGTTTCCCAAATCATTTAAGTTCCCCTGTCTTTTTTTCTTTCTTTCTTTGTTCCCAATGAAGAATTATGTCTAGGGGGTTTTCTCATCAAGTTAATATCTCTCCTGAATTGAAAACCCAACCTACTTGTTGCATAATTGAGTCCGAATTATTTTAATAGTCATTTTAAAGTGAGATAATTTGGGCAACAAATTGAAAAAAAATTGAAAACAATTATCTGTATTTTTCATTATAAAAGATCTAATGAGAACACATCACCTATATCTGTAACTGACCAATCTTTGTATTTCAAAAGCAACAGGTGAATGCAAAAAAATTATGCTTATTTATTTTTTCTCTCCAACAGATGAGCGAATTCAATTTTTTTTTAAAGTCCACTATTGAAGCCGGAATAATAGAGCGCTTTAATTTCGTTGTATGTAAGTTTTACGCACATTTCAAGGCATAGGAAACGAAAGTACGTCTGTGGTCTTAAGATCAATTGCAGTGGCAAGTTTAAAAACCTTGCATTGCTACTTCGGAAACTAAATTTATGCAATAAGAGGTCGTTCAGACTTCATCCAATTGACCATGAATCCATGCATAGCGGGAAACTGTATAAAAATTATTTCGATAAGCACGCCACTGTATTTGACAGGTTTTTAACAAGTTTCACGATAAATTATGATTGCGAAATTAATTATAGCCGATATTTCAATTATGAATAAATAAAGATTCTTGTCCATCACCGCATCTAATTGCAACGGCTAATCTATCTACTTTGGCGTCAAAAGAAATTTTAATTATTTCTGACTTTAAAACTCAGTCCTCAGTGAAACCTGTTTGCCATTAGAATGTTTCCTCGGTTAAATATTTTTACTAAACCAAAAATTTCAGCAAGTCTAATAATTCTCATGTTACCAAACAATCCTTTTTTTTTATTGCCCACCTCAGAACATTTTTGTTAATGAGAGGTTGATGTGAGAGGTTGTTTGAGTTTGTCGATATAATTTTATAAGCAACGCTCCCACCAACTACTACAAATGGTGTCAATAATTCGAATTTCAAAACCCTTTCTTTAGCAGATGTTCTACAGCTCCAAAGGGGCGTTTTTAAGCTTGATTCTGACAGTGGTAAAATCTTAATTAACCCTTTACACCCTAACATCAGTATACATATTCTCTGTGCTGTTCTTTATACATTTCCTAAGGTGCAGACAAGGAGAATTTGTCTAACAATCAAGAGCTTGTCTAGTTGAGGATCATTTCCTTTATTCTCACGGCCCTAATATTTGATTCAGTGGTGATATTGTTAGTAGAAATTAGGAGCTAGTCATTAGCATGTTATGTTTTTATGTCATATCAACTTGAGAAAACGTTTTTTTTTCTTTTTCCATTTGCGAAAATTGACAGGATTTCAATTTATTTCTGTAGTTAGTGTTGTGAACATTTCTCTTTTTGACATTATCGCAGTAAGTCTTTCAAAAGATCCACAAACACCAGAGAGTATGACCCATTTTATGCAAAATATATGTCAAAGTAAAGCTAACAACAGATCATGAGGTTTGGAACAGTTTTAAATTGAGTATTGAGAGTGATCCTGAATTGCTCTCCGGTTTTCAAGCGCTCTGAGATTGGTCTAGAAAATGCGCGCCAACATCTCAATCAATCGCGTGGCAGAGTAGAACCAGTTTCAACTTAGTCACTCGCGTTTTCCCGCGCTTCGATGCAAACAGGTTGCCCGTTTTTACTTTGAGTGCTCACTGATGACATTAAACGCTGTTCTGCCTGGAGGTTGTAATTAGTTTGGTTTTTCTACAGTCAATTAATAACTGCTTTTATATTGATATAAAAAGCCTAAAATATTTCACCTTTATACGAATGAGCCTGATAAGCCGGCTTGTTACTTCTGACTTCGCCTATTTAAGAAATGCCTAAGGGCGAAGTCGGTTTTTGTGAGAAAAGTGAGTCATTTTCCACAGGAAGACTTTCTAGAAGCAGAAATCCCTTTTCTCGATTGTATCGCCAAAAACTTCGTAAAATATGGTAATTGAAAGCTTTGATCTAGTCCAACTAGCTGGCTCACTAACATCAGCTAATTCCTTCGTTACAACATATGCAGCTTGTAGTGATAAATTTTACTTGTGCAGACCAAGTAGAATGGCAGTGAGTTTTATCTGTTCAATTAGCTTCAATGAAAGTAATCCTAAAGAAAAATAGACCATGAATTTCCCTTAACTCCTAAGATCTGATTGCTTACTCTCCCCTCTAGCTGCTACACATTTTCTTGTAAATAAGTTATGAGAATTTGGTGTTAGATCAAGATAACAACTTCTACCTGTTAAGTTTGAGTATTCTCATTACCTGTTTGTTGGATAATATATGGAGAGAGAAATTACATGTTAATTACTGAAAGAGTTAAAGGATAGAGAAGGAAAGACAGCTGTGAATTGAATATAAAAAAATCCCTGCAGTGGGAAAAATAACTGCTCGAGAACGCATGGAAAGTCTGCTTGGGTGATTAACTCCCGCCAAAAACTCCTCAGCTTATTAAAAATAATTTATTCCCATTTTATTCTCATTGCCAAGAAGATATAAAAAAAAAAAAAAAAGAAATCGTTATCGTTAAGCAAGAATGAACTGAACCTGGAGACCAATGCTTGTAAGGGTTTCCTGATCATTGAACACACACAAGTCACACAAGTAAGTTTGTTCAAAGCAATAGTGCCAATTTATAATTTGATTCTATTTATTCATTGTTTGTTATCTACTGTGGTTTACTTATTATTTTGTCGGTTTAGCAAGGGGTTAACATTTAATTCCGTTCTTTATCATTCCCATCAGCCACTGCGATATCTGGAGTGTCCAGTCCTCTCACGTTTTCCATCACTTCCTCCTCCGGCCTAAATATCTTGTTTCTTTCAAGATGGCTAACAACGGCTTCATTTCGCCTCAACTAGGACAAAGATCACCAAAAGTAAATTTCTTAATGGTGAAAGATAACTGAAGTTAGTCTACAGGGTTCATCTCAATGAACGTAACCCGTTTTCTATAGCATAAAGCGTAATCTCGTACCCAGATCCTACAATGTACCACCTCTTGGCCGTGGAACGTCTGGGTACGAGACTCCGTTAAGCAATTAGAATTAAAGCTACACTCCGCCCTTCTTCCCTTGTCAACGAGATAACAGTCCATCGCAGAGTTACCCTCCCCTCCCCAGGATTTTGACACTTTGTCGATAACCCAGTGACGCTCCAAGAAGAACTGTCAGTGTGAAGTGTCTTTTTCAAATTGTACTTTTTTTTTTCTTTTTCCCTTTCCAAAGCGTTCCAATCGCACATGAACAAAGAAGGAAATAAAAAAAAAAGAAAAGAAAAAAAACCTGTGGTCATGATAGGTTGTCATGGTTCATTAACAACTTGTCTATTAATTTGTTGGACAGGTAACTATTTCAGTTAGTAGTAAAGTTTTCGGAAGAAAATTAATGTATGTCATCTGAAAAGCATCCCTGATTGTTTTTATAAAAAAAGAGAATTTGTTTTTCCACGGCAGAACTCAAGAATTTCTTTTTGGAAATACGAATTCAGAAAAAGTCTAAAAACGTATGGGTTAAAAAGTTGAAGCAAATTGTAATTAATGGCAAACCTTTTGTTTTCTTCCACATCTGGAGTCGAAGGGGCAGTTCCACCTTCTAGAACTGGAAGCCAACACAAAACCAGGAATTGCTAAGACAAAAACATAAAAAAGGGCGAAGGCAGTTCGCGAATCCATTTTCGCTCCGATTTTGTTTGTTTAAACTTCTGAGGGCTTCTCGCTCACGATTGTGAATATAGAAGCAAGAAACTCGAAACCCTTCCTTTTAAACGGTCCGACAGCCTGCTTGAAAATGTCATCTTTTATTTGTAGAGAAAAAGAAACGTTCTCCCAATGTGAGCGCGGCTTTTTGCGCTCAAGTACTTTGGTGTATATACATATATGTATATTGCAAAACGATTCTTGGTAAGCTTTATAAAAACCAAGAACACTTAGCCGGTATACACCAAATTGAAAAAATGTTTACGTTTGCAAGTGTCGCTCTTTTTTAACTCTGGCCGAAAATCCCATTTTTTTACTGTTCCACTTAATATATTTATTTTCTTCTGCAGGCCTTCAAGCTACTTGTATGTAAATGGGAAAGATTTAATTTTCTATAGCCTTCAGGGGTCCTCTAAAGTCGTTGAAAACGAAACAGTCTTAAGATGATGTACACAATCATTATAAATCGTCCGACGGCAGTTTCATCGGGTGATGGAACACAAAAGCTTTTCAAAGCACTGCCTGACTGTTTTTGTGAGTGTACTTGAAAAAAGAGTCAATTATACTTTCTATCCTCTTTGGTGAAGATTTAATGAAAAGAGCTGCAACCGTTAACACGCTCGTATGAAGATAATTTTCCTCGATTTTCTTAGTATTTCGAGGGGAGTGAAGATCGTTATAAGAAATACGCATTTGAGAAGTTTAATCAAGAAGGATTCATGTTCCCTCTCATGAGGAAAAACTAGCCCAAAATTAATCTCATAAAATCTTGGCTGGTTTGAGTTTCGACGGTAAATCAAACTGCAGTAGTGGGAAACAATTCGAACATTGCTTTATAAGTTATTGATCAGGCGCAGGGGACTGTGAAGAATCTCGCTAATCTGGCTGGCCCGAATGACCGGACGGATTTTGTTATCTGTTTATGGGAGAACTTTCACTCCGGTCACCGAGCGGAGATTTCAAACCAATGACTGCTCGCTAAATCATTTTAGCAGAATTACATGCTGATTAAGATGAGCAATGAGCGACCTCACATTCTTTTCCGGTGCCAAGGGGTATTCTTATAAGAAATATTCCAGCCGGTTGCCGTGATCTCAATAACCGGAAAGAACATAAGAAAACACCGCAACTTTTACAATAGAAAGAGTGGTAAGGTACGATCTTAGAGGCTGAATCAATTCTGTTGGACGGGCTTGTTATGAAGCCCGCAGCCTCCGAAAGTTTTTTACGAGAGTGTTTAAAAACAAGTAACTTTGGAAGGCGTAAAATTAGCAGGTATTCGTTTGGTTAATTATACTTCTGATCCAAAGATTGTGATGTAAAAATACAAAAACAGAGACCAATGGAAAATAGAACTATTGCAATCGCTGTCAATATTTTTCACAAATAGTCTTCATATTATGATTTGGTTTTACCAATGGGTTGATAACTTAAATTGGCCACCGTAAAGAGTTTCCAAAGCTGACGTTTCCAGCGCAAGCCGGCTTCGTCATTCGCTCTGAAGAAGAGCTAACACAAGAAAATTCATCCTAAGAAACTCTTTATGGTGGCCAATTTACATTATCAACCCAGTTGAACCAAATTATTTTGTAATACCCCATGCCAGCCACCGACGCATCACACAGTTTCTTTAGAAACTGTTCCGTTTTATTTCTTGAGTGTTCTTCTTTTATTTCTTGAGTTGCCGCAATTAAAGGATCATGCATTATACTATCATCGGGACGGATTTTACCGACATTAATTGAAAGCTTTACCGCATTACTTTCTGAGCTCTTTCAGTGTCAAGAAACGAAAGTTTTCAAAAAACCCCTCTTCAATTTTCCGTTGATGACGTGCTCAACATGAAATAAGAAAGCCGGTGTCCGTTACTCGTGTTGAAACAATAATGACTTCGGCACTCGCTTTTTGTGCCTCCGTATGGGAACAGCTTTAGGTACTTTTACAGACATCGTGCTATGCTAAATAACCAAGTAACCTCTTTCATAACCGTTTAAAAAGGTTTGATGCAGCTTACATCACAGAGAAATTACTTCTTGAGAAATTTTGAAAGGCGATTCTGTAACGGGTACAAATGTCTCTAGATATTGTCACGTGTTGCAATTCCTTTGGAATTAAGCTAAAAGATTTTAGGTTGGAATTCGACATTAAAGCGGCAAATAGAACGTTTGTATTCTTTCAGATCTTTTATTATGGTGTAAACTTGTAAAACGACTGACATATAATTTTCGGTGTAGAAACTCACTTTACGTTTGTCACGAATATATATTTTTCAATTTACCAGGGACCCATCAGCTTACTTGCTGAAACCTGGCAGGCTAATTTTTTATGTGTTAACCTACTTCGCTTTTGAATGCAAATTACTTAGCACAATCCGTGTAAACGGAAATTTCATCAGCTCTCGAAACGTTTTCGTGTGCTTGTGGTCACATGGGAAAGAAGGAAGTTTATCAAAACATGACGTAGTGTAACAAGCGCTCTAATTGTTTGGAAAACACCCCTGTCGTTTCCTGTACCAGTAGATCCAAAATGATATCTGTCTTCCTTCTTTTCCTTCTTTTTCCTTTCCTGATCAAACTTTCCATCAAATTAGTGGTTGCCATGGTAACCCTATTCAGTCGCCTTGGGCCAATGTTTTACTGTTCATTTCCATAAGCCTACGTGGTGATTACAACCGCAAACCTATGGATTATAAGCAGGCGAGTGGGGGGAATATTGCTTAAGATAACAGCTTTTTCTTGCCGTACGATAAGCTTTTGTTTTTCCCTTGAGTTGCCACAAGATGTTACCGCAATTTAAGATCATAGCAACAGTTAGCTCGTGTTTCACACTTTAACTGGCGATAAAATTTGAGGTTACGATATGCTGCTAAAACGCTCTATTCTTAGAATGAAAAGGGTAATGGAAACTCCAGCCAAATGTTCACGACTGACAGTCTTAAAAGGCGAAAAACAAAACTTTGCATTCAACGTAAAGAAAATCGCAGAAAAATGCTTTCGAACGTCAAAATGGAGTCGACAAAACAAAAAGGAACAAAAAAAGGCCGAGTATGCAAAAGATTGAAATTGATATGATACGATGATAGCTGAATTTTTTTTATAGCTGTGAGCGGTTAAAGTCAATTTAGGGCCACTCTGTAATCTATTGGTTGTAAATAGAGGAAGAGTTTGAGCAGTCATCTCGGCGACAGTGTGGGCACTGTCGATATTAATTAAAAAGAAAAATATTAAGGCCATTCAGTTGTCAATTATTCTGCTATTGATATCTCGATCCATCTAGTTTCAGGTTACAGGTTGTCAGTTTTTTTAGCTAGCCACGGTCTTGGTTAGAAACAGTTAGTGAGTGAAGAAATTCGTCTGAGAGATGTGTTTGTATCAAGTTGTTAAAAAATTCCAGCTGCCCAGTTTATCGTTCTACAATTTTTTTTTTCGGAAGCTGGCTTAAGTATAAATTTGCGAAAGAAGACGAAATTTTTACATACACAGTTAATGATTCTACCATTAACATTAGCGTTTTGTTCGATTTTCGCCTTGTTACTGTTAAGCAAACCACGAAGGCAATGGAAGCGAGAACGTGGCAAAACAAAAGATCTGATAAGCAGAACAATAGCTCAGCACGTGCGTTTTAAAACTTTGTGAAATCCTCAGAACTTGCGTGCTCTGAGATCGGAAACCCCGGCGAAAATTTATTTAAGTTTCCATTTGGCACGTAATGCTATTCACATGCGTTTTGTTGAAGTTTAAGTGTGGAAAATACATCCAGCCATTCGAAATATTCTACCCCAAAATACAAATTTATTTTCTAAGCGCGTCTTCCCCTGCGTTTCAATTCTGAATGAGAAACGAGAAGAAACGTTTGTGATTTTCCAGAGCTCTATTTGCACAACACAAGGATCTCAGTTTCACGGTTTCATCTCAAAATAATATAGCTTGCGAAGTTAAAAGGCCTCAAATCTCCTTACATGGCTTGAGGTCTCCCAGTTTGCTTTCAGTCTAGAGATCATGTCTATGACAAAACTAACAAAAGAACTTGAAAATTGATGGTAAATGCTTACATATCAAATGATAATCTGTGAATAATGTTAAGAAAGTGTCTTTTACATAGCTGTGAAGACCGTTTGATTGCGATCGCGAGAAAGTGAGAGTACCTTGTACAAAGACTTGTTAAATAATTTGCAAATAAGAGACTAGTTTATTTCTCTATCAGATCAGTTATAAATAGATAAAATACGTACTACTAGCACCCTAATTAGTCCAAAACCTATTGTTTATAGAACCAGCAAATCCATAGGAAATAGAATTTTATTTTATAAAAGCAATAGTTTGCAGTATTTATCAATTTGGCGGCGTTATGTTGGAAGAACACTCGAAAACTGGTTTGTGGTTGAATCACTCGCCTCCGGCTCTTTATTCCCAAATTTTTTTTCGTGCTCTTCAACATCCCAGCTGATTCATTACACCGGTAAACCAGTACAAACTGCAGTCTATTGCTTACGATTATGATTCGGAGCTACTTCAAGTTATTAAATAAAAGTAACTGATAATATATATCTTGTTAAATCGCACATGTGGCGAGTATGGGTGCGCACTGATAAGGCGTTTCAGGTAGCAAAGCTGGCAGTGTGCATTGACGGGCGTGAATTTCGTCGATCTCACGCGCTCTTGCGTGATGAACGTGGGATAACGGGCGCGAATTTTGTCGCAGTCCAATCGGTGAAATCGAAAGATAAGGAAGTTTTCTAGTGTCGCATAATTTTATCGTAAGTCAATCAACCTCAATTTTTTGGGGGTTTGCGACTCTGTAAAAAAAATGAGTTTATGAGCCTCGTGTATGCAGGAAAGGTTTTTATCTTTTCCCACAAACGTGGGCTTTTTAAGTAGGAACAGCTACTAAAATTAATTCCCATAAAATCACTACAAATTGCACGCAATAAAAATTCTACTAACGAATCTTCCAGGAAGGTTCGCATTAAATTTTGTCGGCCATCCTTCCCAAAATGCCACTTAAGAATGACGGTTTCTTTTGTGTGTCGATGAGAGCTGAGCCAGTGAATGAATACATAATTAGTTCAAGGAAACAAGCCACAACCACCTTTTCGGGAAGTGTATTTGAAGACAAAGATTGTTTTTAACTTCTCATACGCTTAAGGCAAGACGAAAATACGTATTTCGGTCTAAAAGTAGATGTCTGACACAACAAAACAACTTATTCGTACGTATTTGGGTTTTTACGGTTCATTAAACCTGAGTTTGATTACAACGAAATAGCCTTATTTTTAGACGATCGATTAATAATGCACTTAAGGAATGTAAACTCCTTGTCTTGCATTCGTGACTCTGAATCCGTTTCTTGTGAAGCTGACGGAATTAAAGGAAAGTTTGTAAACCGCAAAAGATGCGAGTAGTAATGAAACCAGTCAAGCTCTTGTTTCCAGCCAGAATACAGAGAGATCGATAACAAAATCATATATAGACATTAATTACCCTCATCTATCATCTGATAACCGACAAATTTATGACGCGTACTCAGCCATGTGAACGCGTTAAGTATGAACAAAATGAACAAACCTCCAGAATTTTTTCATATTTCAACTGTTTGTTCAACGGAAAATCGTCGCGTTACAAGCTCATTTGACGATGTATTTCCTCAAATGAAATGAATAACAACAATTTGCCAAATTCTCTACACGTAAGTAGGGTTCGGCCAAGACCACCTTGAAAACTTATTATCAGTGGTATAGAACGAACCTTTTGTGAGCTATGTCATTTTGAATTGGAGGCGTTATGAAAGAGCACTCAGCGGTCAGCGCTTGTCAATTGAGGTGGACATTCAAATGAACGATTGATGACAATTCTATGAAAAATTATCGTGCAGTCTTTGTTCTCAATGAGGTCGGTGGTGGCTGACGCCGAGAAAGTTCGCCTAAGCTGCTTAATAATTCAAACTTTTTAGTATTTAATCAGTAGATGCATTAAATGCTAAATGAATGATGGATTTTTCAAACCGTATTATTAAACATGTGGAAAGGGGTGTCGATAGCCACGCCACTTATTCTTGAAAAGCTGTGACACATTACTTTTTAAAAAAAAACCTGCTGTCTTTTCTTTTCAATGTGCTAACAAAATGATTAATTATTTACAACATCTTTGTAGTTATAAATGGCATGCGACTCTCATTTTTACCAAAGCAAGCTTGGAGCAGGAGACATTTATTGACTTTCAAGATGAAATCAAGAGCTGTATCAGCGCTCATCCTTGTGTTCATTCTGGCCATTCCGCATTGTGTGCTTAGCCAATCGGGATGGCTGTGTCCTTTCGACTATCGTTGTGGGAAAAGAGAGGTTTGTAGAAAAACTGGCTCGAATTATTTGTGAGATTTTTTTTCATCAGCTGTTGATATCATTAATGTCATTCACGGCTCGATTAGAAGCACTTGGAAGAAGTGTTCAGATCATCAAAGTTTTTAAAATCTAGGGTGACGCCATTTTACAACTCAGAATCTACGTGATGATCCACATCTGCGATCCCACTGCTGCTTATGAAATCCTTCCACTCTCGAGATCTCATTAGTAATTTTCCTTACTGTCTACAATACAATTCTTAAGATGTCAGTTTGTAGAATTTAGTATTGAATCAACAAACAGTCGCCTAGTTAATTTTTTTCTTTATTCTCATCACTTTTCTGATTGATATTGTTAAAAGAAATTCTGTCTTAGTCCCTATGGGAGTTAACGCAGAGGCCAATTGGACAGCGTCGAGGGTCTGGATTCGAGCCTAAGCAATGCCGTTGTGTTGCGTTTTGTGGGCAAGCAACTTAACCCTAGGTAATATAATGAGTTCTCGGCGAACTATCTGAGAAATCTGCTTGTCTAGGCAGAATAGCGACAATAGTACTCCAATCATACTTAGGAAACCGCGTAGGAAATTATGAAGCATGTGACCCACAACTCATCTTTTTGGAAAAAAATGAAATATGACTATTCTTGCAGATAGATGACAAGGCAGCTCTCTCAAACAGCCGCTTAGCAAATCGACTTCGCCTACTCAGGAGTATCTATTCGCTATCAGATGGAAAAGATTCATTGATGAAATCTACCAGAGGACTCGCTAATGAAAGACTTCCTGAAAGCACGGGAGAATAATCAAGAATGAAGAAAATATCTATAGATAAACGTTCTGATAAATCTAGATTTATGAAATGTTATAATCAAATTATTTAGATATATAAGAATGTTATTCTGATTAAAATAACTTGAATTAATCTTCTAAATATAATGGGAAATAAAATTATTTCATTGCAGCAGCTCGCCGCCTATTTCTAAGTTCTGTCTTCAACTTTCTTAGACCTCAGAGGCTTGAAAACCACTTTCAATAATATTTTAGATGAACTATTATCATCCTAAGCTAAGCTTGTATGCATCACATAGGAAGGTAAGACTTTCAATAACTTTTTCAGTGAGTGGCTGGTTATGGCGATATAGGCCGCTTTTCGTAAGACCCAACGCATGCACAAACATGAGAGCCTGCTTGCAGGCTCAACATGCCCAGACGGTGGTGAGAGGTCTTAAAGGCGGCAGAAGACCACTGGTAGCCGAATTATAAAAACCCTAGGGAATGAATAACCCCCTCCTCCCAACGACACACGCGCGAACAACATGTTTTGTACCAAGGCATAAAGAAAAAACGAAAACAAATCCCCATTTCGTTAACCATTCAGAATTTTAGATACTGTGTTTAGTTTATCCGATCAAAAAATCATAGATATTACGCGTTCCATGAATGAATTGGTTCACATCATTCAATTTGAGCCTTGGAACAAAATTACCTCAAATGAGCTTTGTATTCCCTAATCTACCAGCAGTTGCTCGTCAGCCTTAGAATCTATCATGCAAAGCATATTGAAATACACGCTCCAGTAACAAGCCAATCTGGGTTACTTCGTTGATGCGGCACTGCTTTTGTTACTTCGTCATGCTAATCATAGTGGATCTTCCAGGAATTTAAACCTATTACTCCCCCCGGGATGGGCGACCAGTCGATCACAAGGTTATATACCTCAGCATTTCATCAAGCTTCCCTGATAATTTGGCGGTACCCATTTATACTCCTGGGTGAAGAGAGGCGCTGTGAGGGTGAAGTGCCCAAGAACACAACACTTTGACTCGGCCAGGTCTCGAGCCCAGACCTCTCTACCAGGAGTCCAGCGCATTAATAAATTTACCACAGCGTCTTCCCATACGTTTTCAAAGACAACGTTTTTTTTATCTCTAAATTTCTCTAATTTTAGAGGAATATCCGAAAGAGGCTTCCTTTGTTTATGTGCCATTTTTCCATTACTTACTGGTAAACCGAGCCGAACCAGAGCAAATGTCTCTTCTGTAAAAACAGGAGACGTGACTTCAAGAATAGAACCTTTGTGGTTTGGCCTTGTTTGAAAGTTTTTTTTGTTTTTGTTTTTGGCCTTGTTTGCAATGCCGGCATTTGCCGTTGCTGACCACAGTTAAATTTCTCTAGAACTGGGCCTGAAAGTCACGTCTGAAATTCTAACTTTGAAATGAAAAACTAAAATAAGAAAATTAAATTTGTTTTGGAAGCCAAACCTTCGGAATATTTCATGTTCGGTTTTAGCTAACGGCTCAGCAGTAGTACTACTAAAGTTGAACTCCACTATGAGCAGCAGAACTCAGAGTAAGAGTTTTTATGTCGCTGATTTCAGGGTCAATAGAAAGAGGCACTGATCTACCCGATTAAGAGATTTTCACCCTTTTGACTCGAATTAGCCTGAAAATGGTGACAGGCTGAAAGCGAAACTTTAAGATAAACGAAATTGCGCCAATTCAACGCCATAAAGACAAAAATTTATTGCTCGCTCAATTACTTAAATTACATTCATATTAGATCTAAAAAATTTATTCCTTTTGAACTTTATTTAATTCTTTTGTACTCTTGTTGATCACTGGCCGTTCCCATAAGCCTTCAAGATGGCGGCTCTGTTCAGTCCTCTCGCATCCACCCTTTCTTTTCTTTCTTCAGCCATCCGACGGAAGTTTCTCAGAGAACGAAGACGGTTGCCAAAACGACTCTGTGGTAGGGCAGTTTTGTCGCTCATCTATACAAGAAAGACCATTAAATTTACTCCTTGAGATATGTGGAGAAAAACACTTAGATAAGCCTTCTATCATTCAAAATTTCAACAATTCTAGTTCCCTCCGACGATTTTTCAACCAAAAGGAAGATAATTTTGAGGTGTGTATTTCGTTTCTACTAAGACACCAGTATACCAATTTTTTTTAAAATTCTGTAGAACATTCGAGTGTTTTGATTGGCTTATCAACTATGGTATATGAGCCACTGCACCATAGGAAAACTAGAGGCAAATATTTTCATCTTTTGCTATTATTCACAAATAAAGTCAGTTAGCAATATATATCGATATTTTGTGCTAATTTTAAATGAATCAGGGAAGCGAACTTGCCAGCAGGTTCGTTGGTCGATACATATATCATTTCGTATCTGACTGACGATCGTGAAATAACTGATTAGCTGGTGCTCTACAAGTTTAAGGTAAATTTAAAGTAAATAATTTTGTGGAACATGTTTTTCCAATTCCTGTCACTTTGTTAGATCAGAGTTTGTTTTTTCAGTTTCACAAACCTCTCTTTTTCCGCAGCTGTAATCAAAAGGGCATCTCCATCCATTGCTCTGCGCTGACACAAGGCAGGAAATATTTAAGACGAAAACAAAAAAGAAAACAAAAACAGTTGACGATTTCATCCTTAGCTCGGAAATGTATACCCGAAATTTGTATCTTGTGTGAAAGAGTTAACTGCTAATCCTATGAACACAAAACTCGTACGCTGATCTTTTTATATATATGTCCAAATCAATTAAGATAATAACAAAAATTTGTTAACAAATTAACCGCAAAATGTCATCCGCTTCTCGAGGAAAATTTTCAAGTAACGTTTGCATAATTTTCTATAGCTTTTCCAAGTTAAATAGCGTGCCTCTCGATTTTGTCTTGAAAATACCATCTTGTGCAACCACCTTCTAATTAGCACCTGTCTATTTCCTGACCTATTCTAATTAAAAGCAACTTTGAATTATTTAGACGCTTCACCTCGTGCTGAGTCAACCTCACTGAAAACGGTCCGAAAACAAAGAACGAAACCTTCTCGCATTCGTTATCGTCAATTACTAAGTACATATCATTTGCTAATAAACGCTAACTTCTTTTTACCTCAAAGAACTCCCAGGGGGATAGCGATTCCATTTCACGCACGAATTTTAGAAAACTTCACGCATCACGTGCACTTTTAGTAAACAGTATTTCACAGGTAACGAATTTAAAAGGGAAACCCTTCAAATTTCACCTTGCCTTGCCTTTCTGTAAAATTCACGCGTCACGTGTTAACTTTGAGCTTGATCACGCTTCATGCTTAAACCCTTTGCCGCCCTCCCCCAGTTCGGGCGGCTTTTGAATACCTTATTTTTTCCGTTTCAAGGGAAGCGCCTTTTCTTCATTATTCAATTTTAAAGGTAGCGCAGTTCAAATCATACGGTGGAAATATTATCAACGAGAACTCAGCAAAACCGATTAAATTAAGGAAAACCACCCCAGCACATTTGTAAATGTGCCAATTATTCGCTAAGTAACTGTAATTATTGGCATAATTTCTGATATAGGATACGCAATTATCATTAATTGGGATCCTAATTATAAGAAATAAAACGTGAATTTGTTTAACAGAGCACTGCTATACGGTTTTAGTGAAATAAACACCATATTTTTCGTTGGGTTGACAAGAAATAAACCACCCACCACATTATACGTTGAAAAGTCATGCAGGCAGTCAATAAATAGGGAAAGTTTATTGTCAAACTTGATAGGAGCTAGCAAATTTATGTTGTTTGAAAACATTTTACCTTATTTCCTTTAAGTTAGTCATTTGGAATCCGTGAAAACTTTCTCCAACCTTTATAGTTCGTAGTTACCTTTTAGAATTTTTTCTATTCTGCCAAACTAAAGTTCCATGGTTTTCCTAATTGAAGGAAAGCCCCACGCAAGACGAAATTTCGAAATACAGCCGAGCTTACAGAAATGAAAGATAAGATTCGTGATTAATTATAAAATATGCCACGGAAGTACATCACAACTTTTATGCACGCTAATTTGCTAAATGGGAAGTGACAAGCCAAGTATTTTTTTTTACCTCCGATTAAAAAGGTTAGGGGTACCCAAGGGTAAATTATTTCGATGAAAAAAAAGCGGCTGTCATGAAAGATACAGAATTGGATCAAAATTGTTATTGATGGCACTGAATGGTTCAAAGTTAATTTGAATTAAAGGGCACTAGGTGCCGTCTTTTTTGTAGTTTTTTTTCTTGGGTGTGAGCCAATTTCTGTCGACCGAGTTACTTCAATGGGCCAGCTGTACTGAACTTTATTATGTTGTAATTAGTTCTAATAGAGCGTGGAAGCTACGAATCGAATTCCAGAATTTCGTTGATATGAAGAGAGAGAGAGTATTACATCTAACACCAAGGAGGTTGATAAAACGAAAAGGCCTTTCTCTAAAAAGATAGCTTTTACTAGTAGTACAAGGAAGTAAACGCCATTGTTATGGCAAAAATAGGAGAAAGAACGTACTCTTATCCACACGTTAAAAAAAACTTTCTCTCATTTGTACGTTATAAATACTGAAAGTTGAGAAATACAAAATACAGTCCATTAATTTTTCTATGGCGTAACAGTTGACTAAACATCTGTTCTTTTAACCATAATGGGAAAACTCAAACACATTTACCATTACCTCATTCAAACTCAAATATAAACACACCTTCATTCAACAGGATTTCTCTAAGATACACCTGTTAACACTCGCAGAGACGGCGATATATTTTCGTGTTCAGGGCAAGTCGATCCCTGGATAATTTCACCAATACTCATCAAATAGAAGAATAATAAGAAAATTTACATGCAAATCTTCGATTCACGGTCTATACAACAACCTTCTGCGCATGTGCATGAAAACGAGTTACATACAAAAACACAAGTCAGTAAGTCACAGTGTTTTAAAAGCGTATAACTTTTTTGGGAAAGCTTAAAACAATATGATAAACTAATTGGAAACCCGTACTTGAATAAGTGTTGTGTTCGAAAAGTCTGGAGTTTTCCATTTCCCCATCTTTTTATTCCTTTAACAGATTACTTTGAACGTTTCAATTTTGTTTCGTTTATTTTGCAAGACAGCTGTAACTTGTTATGTTTTCCATTGAACGTTTGCGCAGGAAATTGGTGCGCGGGCGACCAGAAACGTTTGACCGTTGTGTTGGCATATCTAAGCTTGCACTCCAAAACTACCTACAACCAAGTAGATTATCACGAAACTCTCACTCTTCACAGAAACTATCATGCACTATTCATTTTCGTATCGTCGTCCTTTTTCAACCACGTAACTCTTGACACGATGATCATAGAACAGCGCAATTTTGACTCGCTGTACATCCATTTACTCAAACCGTTATTTTTATTAACGTTGCATTCTGCTTGGCGGACGCCAAGTGGCCAGATAGGTGCCTTTTACTTTTTCAAGGATAGGCTCTTTGCAAGTATGATCCATCTGTACCAATAATTCAGACCCGTAAGCACGGCGTCCTGAGTTCTTTCATATCTATGTCGCTCGCAATTACATCGTTCTAGTTCTATTTTCCTTCTCCATTGTACAACAATTGAAATCCCTTCTGATTTTCTAAAGGAAAAACCGGAGCTCTTTTCTTGGTCTTGTCAGCAATCTCGATTACAAGTTCTAGAACAAATGTAGTAGTAATTAGAACACTCATTTCAAAAGAATCGTCTCAAAATGTGCTTAATGAAAAGTATCCAACCGAGTGCGTTTTTGAATAAAGGGGGTAAGTTTCTAAAGAAAATGTGGTGCTGCGTCGGTGGGAGAGTATAACAGGGTAATTTAGTATTATCAACTGAGTTGATAACGTAAATTGTCCGCCTTAAAGAGTTTCAAAGATGACGTGCTGACGTTTCGAGCGTTAGCCCTTCGTCGGAGCGAATGATGACGTTATGCCGTTAAGTTATGACGTTAGCTCTAACAAGGGGCTACCGCTCGAAACGTCAGCTTTGAAACTCTATACGGTGGCAAATTTACGTTATCAACTCAGATGATAATACTAAATTACCCTGAGTACTTTTCGATTGAGTGTGGTGAAGCCAAAACCAAGGTAATCACAACACAACAAGCAATCATAGGAAGAAAGATGAGCCAACGAGAGCTCAAAGTACAAACAAGCAAACTGCCTGAAGCGCGGGAAAACGTGGGTGAACAAGTCGCGATTAATTTTAGTTTTGAATGTGATTGGCTGAGAAAAAGGCGCGAGTTTTCTGGACCAATCACGAAACGACTAAGTAGAACAAAAACAAAGTAATCCCGGATTACTGACGACAATAAATTTCAAAACTGGTCTAATAATTATAACTATGGATGACTTCTTAATATGTAATCGCTTTCGCTAAGTGAGGTTATGTATCCTGTTTAAAACCTTTTTTATCCGTCTTAGTTAAGTTTAATAGTGTAAAGACTTCCTTAGGGCCATATCGGTAAATTGCGAGGGCTTTCGGCCGCAAGTGAGAACGACCAACAACTCATTTACTTACTTAACGTCTCGTCAACTACTCCGGGTAAGAGATCCATCAGAACCTGACAGTTGGTATGAAGTGCAGGGTTAATATTCACTTCTAACAACCACACCTGAAGGCAGAAAGAAAAACAACTTATGCCTCTACAAAATTAAAAAAAAAACATAACATAAGGAATCGGATACCGCGCTTCGATGCTCTACCACTGAGCCACAGAGACTCGATGGTGAGCAAGGCCCATTAAAAAGTTCATATATGACACGCGTCCTGCATACTGCTAGGATCAGCTGTGTCGATAGCGTCGTGTTTTGTATAAAGAATAGGAAAGAAGATAAGTCTAATAAATGGTAAATCCGAACGATTGAGGTTCGATTCCTCATGGGGACTCATAATTTTTTCTTTGTCCCTCGCTCGTGACAAGACGAAAAACCATCTTTCTCCATGATGTTTTTTTTTTTCAGCTTTGAAGTGCACCGCGCAGACCTCGTAGTTATTTCGATTAGAATAGTCCATCCAAATAGCACAATACACAGAAAAGCAATGATCATTATTCAACCTTCACACCCTATCATCACTATCTATATTCTCCATACTTTTCTTCATACAGTTCCAATTGCACTGACAAGGAGAATTTCGATAAAATCAATATCTTTTTCACTTTGCGATCATTTCCGTAATCCTCACGAGCCTAATGTTTGATTAAGCAGCGATACCTCAATGAGAAATTTGATTCTAGTCACCCTCAACGTCAAAAGGTTAAAGCCTTGCTACCTCTAAGTTTTGATTGGTTACAGGCCATGGTACCTGAACATGATACCTGAACGTAACATGGGCCTCCGCTTGACACGTTTTGGGAGTTTTAAACAGAATAATTACCATGCTCGTGCTTGTTGCACATGTTAAAGTTAAAAACGTTTAAGCTACGTGCCTTCTTCGTTATTTATCATTTTATATCCAACGCACACTTTATGGATAATTGTACGCGTTTGACTCACTTTAAAATTGTCGTCGATGAGGAAATCGAAGCCTAGCAAATCAAATGTTCCCGCTCTCCTGTGAAGCTTCTGACGAACACTGTGAAAACACGTTGTCATGATCTGATGCATGCGTTTCTAAAGAGAGAAAAATAAAGGTGCAATAAGGAAAAGGAGATTGACACAATATTGATCATTTCATAACTTAAACAAAGAAGTAAGTACAGCTTTATAAAACGCACACTTGCAGGATTAGAACAACTGAACGTAACGCATTTGCATACAGCCAAAATCTGCCCCATTTAAAAGACAATACCATTCACAGTATCAGTCAAAACCACTCACCGTAAATGTGGTGTAAACCCAGTTTTCAGGGAGTTCCTTCTCCTTGGCATACTTCTCGTCGATGTAAGACTGCAAACGTTCGAAACTCCAGACAGTGTCTTCTTTCATAGATGAATATAAAGGATGTTTCTTCTGGACATACTGTATGAAAAACACAAATAAGGCAACATCAAGTTGAGCGAGATAACTTTATACCCCAATGAAGTCATCAGTGCTTTACTCAAATGCTTCTTTAAACTCTACACAACTCTGACCTGATTGGTAAGATGAGCATGCAGTCCAGCGGCATCCGGACTGTAGGGTGTATACGGGACACAAGAAAGTCGCACATATCCCGGATGATAGAAAACTATGAAAGGAGTGGTACTAGCAATCAGCATGTACGTACGAATGTCAAATTTACAGCCATTTAACAGGAGAGGATTCATCACATATCTGCAACAGAGAAAGAGATTTTGTTAACTCATTATGCATCACAATCAGGTGAAAACTGCTGCAAATCGTCTGTCACTGTCAAGCCTGTTAAACTCGCTGGTGATACTTGAGAAAAAAGCCTTCTGGGCTTAATATTAATACCAATACCTCACTTTCCCGCGATTGGTGAAGGTTAATCATTTTCCCGCGCTCGGAAAAAGTCACAAGTTTTAACGCGTCGGAAACGTTTATCCTTTTTTCCGTGCGTGACAAAAGATAATCGTTTGTCGGCGCTTGCCAAAAGTTACTCATTTTCTAGTGCTTAGAAAAGTTTATTCGTCTTCCAACGCTTAGAAAAAGTTACTCATTTTCCCGCCCGTGGCAAGGGTTATTCGTTTTCCCGTCCTTAGCAAAAGTAATTCATTTTCACGCCATTTTACTCGCGTTCCTACGCCTGACAGACGTTGACCCTTTTTTCCGCGTTTGGTAAAAGTTACTCGCTTTCCCGCGCTTTGCAAAGGTTATTCGTTTTCCCGCGCTTGGCACACGTTGACACCTTACCCGCGTCTGGCAAAGGGTCCTCATTTTCCCGCCCTTACTCGTTTTGCTGCGCTTAGAAAAAGTGATTCATTTTCTATTCCTTGGCAAAGGATACTTGTTTTACGGTGCTCGGATATAGTTACTCATTTAAAGCTCCCGGTAAAAGTCACTCATTAAACCGAGCTTTTCTCGTGCTTTAAATGGTGACTGAAAAGAAATCCGTAATTTTACGCAAAGTCGACAAATAAGAGTACCTCTGTATAACGCGTCCTTGTGGGGGCCTCACTAAACTTCGTCTGGTACTTGCATTATCACCTCCGTTCATGTTAAGCTTTTCGATCAGCTGCTCTTTGCTATTAACAAGATAAATTCCTTTTCCTTGATTCATACCCGTCGGTTTGCAGATCCAAATTTCACCTTCTGAAAGAGCAAAAAGAACTACTAGTTACGCCGCATTAAGTTTTTTCTTTAGATCAGTTTTCAATTGAGTTTCGAAGGAAATGCAGGTTGGTGTTTCTATGGGTCACCATGCTCTGTGATTGGTCTAGAAAATGCTCCTAAACATCTCAACCAATCAAATGCAAAACTATAGCCAATCGAGACTTGGTCACAAACGTTTTCCTGCGCTTTAGGCCGGTAAATGAATTTACTGAGAGCTCTTATGATTCGAAAATATGTCGACCCCGTTCTGATTGGCCAACGTGGCTACTTCAGTTTCAGTTTTACGACACTCAAAAGAGTTCTAAATGAAAGAAAGCTTTTGATCAGAAGTATAATACAAATGAAAATCGTGCTACAGTTTCAATTGAGTTAAAACATATCAGGTTACTTATACACAATAAAAATATAAAAAGAAAGAAAGAAAAAAATAATTACCGATTGGTTTAACTGACCTTTGTAAACTTCGTTCACAAACTTGGCTTTTTCTGTTGTGTTCATCAGTTTGTGAGTTTCCGGGACAAACTCACTCAGAGGAAATTTTAGCCTGCACATAAATAAAGAGACTTCTGCTTAGCAAGTTATTATGGTCACAACTTTTGTAACCTTTTCATGTTGCTTGCTGTGCAAGGCCATTTAGCGTCTTAAAAACAATCCCCCATGCCCTACTAATGGCTATAAACTCTATTATTCCCTGACTGTCACACATTTCTTCACTCTCTTTAGCTTGCATGTGCAGGGAATGAAGTGTAATTTAACACTTTATAGTCCAATATCAGAATGCATTTTCTTATAATGTTCTCCGTACATTTCCCAAGGTTCTGACAGGAGAATTCGTATATCAATCAAGGGCCCACTTCAGTTGATGACAATTTCCTCTACTCTTTTTTTTTTGTTTTATTCAGTAGTGATACTTTTAGAAGAAGTAACTCGCAAACTAGTCATTTGCAGGTGTGATTAAGTTATAATCACTAACTTGTTCTTGGCCATTTTCTCTTGCACGCGTTGATATTCCTCCAAGCTGCACAGGAGACCCAGCTTTGTTGTTAACAAGTTGATGTTGGAAATGTGATTAGCCAACTGTTCACCTGAATTACAAAAACGAAAAGAAAAACATGAAGCCAACATCTATGATAGGAAAATCTGGCTTTGGGAGGATTCTAAATCTAACCATTTCATGGTGTTGAAATGAATTTAAAAAATAATCCTACACTCTTTTCCTTGAGTCCACCAGTTCAAGCTGGTAAAGCACATCCTGATTTCTGTAGAACGAACCGACTAAGAGAATTGCTAATCCTCTGAATGGGATGCTTAATTTAGTCGCAGTTACCCCCAGCATTTTGTCAAGTCAACCAAACAGTTTACCCATTCTTAGTTACACTCCTGCTTGGAGAGATTATTGGCATTTCTTTGCCCACGGAAAGTTTAAGACGATTTGGGTAGAGGTTTTCCGGGGGTCTGGCACTACTTCATTATCAGCGCTAGACCCGTTCCACACCTCTCGCCGACCTGCGTTGCTCAAGGTTTCATACTTTCTCAGGCCTGATACTTTCTTGCGGGCGAAGAAACACTCGTGCTAAGACGCAAATGGTGAGGGCCTACTTACAGGCCACACATCCAGCATGTCAACTGTTGGGCCTTCATGGTTAGCAGAAACATTTCACTTCTTTCCTAATACAACTATTTTACACAATCTAACTTTGACGTGAATACAGAGAAAACAGCAACAAATCATGGAACAGATAATACACTGACCATCTCTGAAATTTTCATAGCTAATCTGACTCTTGCACTCCACCCATTTGAGTTTGAACGATTCATCCAACTTGTCCTCAATTCTAGACCATCCAAGTGAAACCAAAGTTGATTCGATCCTAAATACAAAGAAATTGCTCAAAATTCTTTCCACACTAATGCTTTGTTTATTGACTCTACACAACCTTATCCCGGCTCTTCCAGAAACGCATTTAAAAGCCCAACCAGCTTTTCTGGATTTGCATGCAAACTGTTGGTAAGTTAAGGAAAGTTTTTATAACTCTACAACATTCATCTGCGGTAATTCCAGGTGTTTTCCACACATAACTAATTGATCAATTATCAATGAAAGCCAAGGGCCAATAATCAACTGATAATCAATGAGCCACCATTTGATAACTCATTGAGAATAAGAAATTAACCAGAACAGTCAGAGAATTCTCTGAGCAGCAATATCTCCTGAATGACCACCTTTTTTGCATACCCAGAAGACATCTTTGTTTCAACGTGTCTGATTTACTAAATAAGTCTATTCTTACATCCAATTTCCATTTCCTCCTCCAATGAAGAACCTTGGCTGTTTACCATTCACATAACTACTGACTGATCTTGCACCACTCCTACGAGAGGAGTCCCTGTTGTTGTTCTTTTCATTTCCATTCCCTCTTCCATTGCCCGAGGAACCACTCCCGGAGTCTGCATCAATATGATCAAAACAAATAATTCACAGGGTTACACTCAACAGTTTACCAGGCTTCCCTTGTTTGCTGGTTCCCATTCCCACTCCTGGGTTGTGAGGGGCAGTGTGATAGTGAAGTGTCTTGCCCAAGAATGTACCATAATGATGAGCTCTCATGGAATCAAGACTTTTTAAACTGCCGTAAAACGCACCTAATTCCATTATTTCCCCATCTTTTCCAATTCTGCAGAAATTCTTCTTCATTAACTTGAGTCTATTTCAACTGGCTAAAGTTAGCTATCTTTTAACTGATTTTACAATTCGAACAATATCTTCCATGTGCAAACTAATGCTGATATACAGTCAATCAACATCAAACAAAACAAACACAAAAAAAGTCCATTCCACCAACCTTTCCCATTTTTTGTAGCCTTGGAAGGAGACACAGACCTTCTGGATTTGCTTCGACTGTGATTACTGTCTGAATTGTTAGGACACTGGTTTATACAAAATGAATCACAATTCATGCCAGTATGAATAAAGTCAAAACACTCCAAAGATGAAGAATTTTCCTTGCAGTACTCTAAATTTCCACTGTCATTCTGATCATGCTCTTGAGAAACATCAAAATGATTAACACTGCCACAGTCTTGGTCAGTGTTTGACTGCATTGTTGATTCCATTTTAGTTTTGCTTGCAGAGTGATCCTTTGGAATTGTATTTTTGTAGTGATCACTTGAGGAGGAATATTCTGTTTGTTGACGACTTGAATGTAACTCAATTTCTTCCATATCAGAAATTGCGTCATTACATTCACTCTCAATATCCATGCTTATCTTTGTCAGCAACCAAGTAACACATTCATCGAGGTTGTTAAAGTTTCTCTGCAGCAGTTGGGCTGTTGTAGTTGTAGAAAAATGATCAGAGGAAACTGTATCATAACATTTGTTTGATTCTGGAGAAGTGATGTGAGAGGAAACAGCTTGTTGATTAGAATTCTTTTTGACAGGGAAACTGTGATCCTCTTTTTGGGAGCAACTAACATTCAACAGGCTGCAAGGGCGCATCTGTTTATCATCATTTATTTGACTGCCAATCTCCTCCTCTGCAAGTTCTTCTGCATTTTGATCTTCTGTTTCATTTCCTTGATCTTCAGCAAAGATGGACCTCTTTCCTGGCTCAAACTGCGATCGCTTCCATGAGTGTTCTGGGCAGTGGCTCTGACAAATTCCCATTAGCCAAGTATCGATGGATTTGAAATGATACTGCATGCTGTGATAGCTCTTGGCATTGAATTTGTAGGAGTCATGGTACTGAACCCTGCACATAATAAACATCAAGATGAGATCATTCAAAACAAAAATCAAACAATCCAGAAATTAATAAATAAAAAACTTATGTTCTAAACCATGAATCTTGACTCTTTGCACCCTTTAGCCAGTGACACTCCTAGCAGTTTTGCTTGCCAATCACAGAACAATTTCATTTCTGGCAAAAATTACAGATGTCTGACGTGCCAGATATCAGCAATTTTACACACAAAAGGCCAAGTGTGTCATCACCTTAACAACAGAATCTTTATTCTCCATACTCCTTTCTATACATTTCGTTTGGTACTGACAAGGAGAATTTGCTTATTCATCAAAGCTTCTTGGGTTGGCAATCATTTCCTGTATTCTCATGATTATAATGAATGATTCAGCAGTATCACTGTAAGGAGAAATTAGATGCTAGTCACTGTTAAAGGTTTAAGATACCAGAAGTTGAATGAGCAGGCCTTTAGATATGGGCAAGTATTCCTGAAAAGGGCTTTTAAGAGTACACTGATGTTTCAAAAACCTCAGCTGAAGTCAAGATCAGTCAGAAAATATGTCAACTTACTTCCCCTTCTGCCATCTGGCACCAATGGTCTTCTCTCCATCTCCTGCCCAAACTTCAACATGGACCATGTTGTGACGCTGTTTCTTTGCTAAAAGTTACAAGATCACGATTTGCCTCTGTCAGTTGAAGGCAAACTAACTAGTGATAACTCCTACTGGTATGCTGTATTTTTAAAATCTTAACCAACTCAGTGACATCTAGTTCATTAGCTTCTTCATGCTTGTTGGACAACATTGACATCACCAGGCTTGATGAACCTTAAAAGTTTAGCAATCTATGGAACAGGCTGAGGAACTATTAAATTTTAAGCTAGGAAGACAAGCTAAAATTGATCTATCCATACAAAGCAATTATTTTTACGCCTTATACTTGGGAGTCTATCAGCCTTGAGAAACATCACAAGCTTTGCAATTTTTAAGAGTTGCCAGAACACAAGTAGGGAAGAACTATTAGTATATATGTTGTGGTTCAATTTTATCCTTGGTTCAAATTTTACTTTCCTTTGTTTCAAACTCATCATCATACATTACAATACCCAAAAACAAAAGAAAAGAAAATTTGAACCAAGGATGAAATTTAACCACAACATATACATATAAATGTTGACAAGTAATGTTTAAAACTAAGTGATACCTAAAGAGTAAAATCACAAAATAATAAATTAAAGAATATGTCTACATAAGAAACATGATTGTGACCTCTAGTTCAAAATCAGACTGATTACTGTCAGTGCTAACAATATACAAGAAAGATAGAGAGTATGATCTGATTGGCTGAAAACAAGTGCATTTTTCATATAGCACAAGTGCAAAATTGTAACATGAGTGCAAATGACAAATAGCACACGTGCTGCCAAAATTTTGTCCATCATAACTATCTATTTGGTGTAAGCAGATAGATGTTTAAAAGTACCTACATTTTGGATTATGATAAATTCCTGACACAAACACAAGATCTCCTGGCTTCAAGTTTTCAGTTTTCTCCACATTGAGAGGAAGTGTATCGTACTGCAAAAATGAGAAGAAAAATTCTTAACTATGACAAATGCTGTGGCATATTGTAAAATACTATCATTAGACTTTGACTATTAGTGGTATGTCTCACCTCTATGTTAGAATAATTATGACCGTGTGTATAAAGGTTGATCAACTATATTGCATTAAAACAGTTAATGGTTTCTGCTTGTTATAATGTGAATGTCTGTCTACTATACCATTCGTTTCACTGTTATTCCCCTAAAAACCCTTGCTAACAACTGCAACTCTTTACCATGTAGGCTTGATTCCATGGCCCAACTTCAAAACCAAAATCTTCTTTGAGATCCCTCAGTACCCTTCTGATCAAACCACAGCAATCAAGAAAGAATGGTGCATTGAACTCTGCTGCTGTGGAGACACAAAATTCTGATTCAGTTCTATTAATATACTGTACATGATTTAAAGTTGAAAACAGCCAAACGGTATCATTTTAGGAACAAAAATTCAGTGTATATTGCCAAATATTACTCCTCTGAAACAAGTCAATTTATTAAAAACTTTTCACCAATCTCAGTAACAGCTCATGTCATCCCCTTCCAATAAGTCCCCCCCCCCACCCCCGAGTCAAGTTGCCCCCAGGTTGAGGTTGAGAGAGTGCACTGTCTAGTAGAGTTACACTGCCCCCAAACTCACTTCACATTGTTGAAACTGATAGAAAAAAACTTGCATCTCCTCTGGTTCCCCCACTTCTGTAAAATCGCTCGGAATTCCTGAAGATTTGACAGGCAAAAGTATTGCTCTACCAGTTAGGAAATTTATTTTACCCATTATGCACAAAATAAAGGAGAACATTTCACACCCCTTATGCCATTTACTTTGTATTACAGTCCCATCACTCACATTCTTACAGGCAACCCTCTCAACCCTGGATATATAAATTATTTTTTCTTGATGTTGTAATTAAACAACATGCACACTTCTTAAAAGCAATACTGCTATTACATATTTTCAGAGTTCAAAGTTAGCAAATTTGAATCTTACATCCTGGCTCCTGGTATTTCTTGGCATAAGGCACACCAAAGTACAGCTTACACTGCTCAACAAATTTCATTCGGAGGTTATTCATTCTCACAGGATCAACTCTCCACTTTACAGTCTCCTCGTCAACTTGTTTGGATAAACGTATAGCATTCTGCAATGTTCAGCATCACAATAGAATTATCAATATTTCTACAGCAGAGCTGATAACATAACAATTTTATTTTAAAATTCCAAGGCAACATTTGAACTTGACACCTCCAGAACTTACGTGAAATTATCTGGTGAAGTTGCAACAAACATGTTTTTTCAAGACCACCTCTATGAAGATGTGTATACATAATTTGTAGAGCAAGGTAAATTATAATTGTAAAGGTTTAATTCATTTTACCAACAATGCTGAATCGAAAACAGACGAGGCATTCCACACAAAAGCATTTGATAAAAGCACTATCTGAATTTAATCTCCCCGGCTTCCTAAACGAAAAATTTCAATTTTGTGACAAGTGTTGCTCCTTCAAATCATCTACAGGTTGTATGACAGCTAATAAAATCACATAATTCAAAACTGTCTCATTGTCAAGCGCATTCGGTAATTATACACAATTTAATTACATTTCATCTTCAAATCTACTGTCTTTTGTAAACATCAGGAAAAGAAATCATTCCTAATGCTATAAATTTATTTAAAACAACGTTCCCACGTATCTCAGTTTGTTTTATTTATTGTTAAATAAGTAACATGCTATTAGCCACAACTTCAATTTGTCACATCGAGTTTAGTTAAAAGTAACATCAAGAGCAATCATTTCAAAGCACAAAACAGTTACGAAAAACACAAAACAGAAAGACAAATTATACTACAGTTTACAAGTGAAGAACAATGTTTACCTGTCTCTTCTTTCTGAATTTCTTAAAAGCTTCTTGTAAACTTTCGCTACGTTTCGCCTTCTCTTCAGCAGCTTCCCAGAACACACTCCCTGTCGTAGTTTTTCGCTTGCTTTCTTCCATTTTGTTTTCTTGAAGTTCACTAAAAGGAGATCGCGTCATTATTAAACGATACTAGGAAAGAGAACTTTAAAGATATTGACTTCTCAACCAAATTGTCCTAAGTCACAACAAATGAGCTCTAATTATGATCGATCATATAAACCGTTTTGTATTCGGCGTGCTTGTAACCAAGGGTGACAACAGCCTGTCTCCTCCCCTCTCAGTGGCAGGTAGGTACGTGATCTCGGGCAAGTGAACGGCGTGCGACGAAAACACAGTTAAAAACGACAAAAAAAGAAAATTTTTCTTCTTGTGTCACTCTAGAAGGATTTCCTTCTATTCGTAATACAGTTTCCGGTTGTTTCAAAAACTGAATTTACTTAATGGCTATTAATTTTAAAGAAATAGTAATTAGTACATGTCTTGCATCAATCTCAGAGCGGACCGAAAACTTTATCCCTGTAGATTAAAATTCATATATTGCACAGAAAACAAAAGGAATTTCGGTTACACAGCACGTGTTTACATCTTTGGGAAGCCTACCTTAAGACCCCGACAACAACGATATTGTTCGTTCCGCGTGTCTGAGCAAGACATACGCTGAATATTCAGATAAGATCTGATCACTTATCGATTTCCAACAGTCCACAAACGGCACAGAGCTTTCATTCGGTCAACGATCGATCAAAATATTGCAGTGAAATGGAGAAGTAAAATCGCTAGAGCTTGATGAAAACACTTTTATAGTCAGGAACTGATTGAGTATTTTGTGAAAAATGTCTCTACATGTCATTAAAGATAGCGCCATTTCAGCTGAAAAGAATCTGCGATTGGATGGTTGGCGGTTTTTCGCAAGAAAATAACATGATTGGTTACCAGCCACGCAAAACCGGGGCATTTAAATTTCGAATCTTCGATCGTTTAAATCAAATCTTCACAAAGTTCCACCCTGTAGGTAACTAGAGGATTATTTATCAAATTTTTTTTATGAAGTATCACCAAGATGGGTACCTTAGAAAGCAAACAATGGTCTGAAATACCTCCGGAAACACCGAAACCTGTGGATAAGCGGATCTCAAGACTTCTAGTCGCGGATCCTCGATCACCACTAGGAGAACAGAGAACACCGATTCAACTCGAAACTTACGAAGAATCGCCACAAAACAGAGAACTGTGCATTGATCCGCGATCACCGAGTTTTGTAATTACTCGCACTCCAATTACTGTACCTGTTGCGAGGGAGAACATTCAAAAATCGAAGGAAAGCGATGAAATTCATGGTGAAAATACAAGATTGCGCGATCAAGAGGTACATGTAACTGATCAAGATGAAGTGTTCGGAAACGCGAGCGTCGAAGCCGAGGAGCCACCATCGCCCGATATCACTCAGATCAACAAGATCCTAAGTGAAATATCCATGACGCCTGTGTCACCCGAAGCTCCGATTTCGAAGAAAGATACAGCTCGCTTGCTAAAAAAAACCGCCAGCCCATCTGATTTCAAGAGGAAGAGGAGACTTTCTGGTCGTCGACAATCAGTCCCACAAAAGCTCTTCTCCGACAAGGTGGCTCCAGCTCCCAGATCTCCTCTGGCTCAGAGAAACTCCGTGGAAATAACTGAAGCAGTGAGAAAGGGGAACAGGCTTTCATTCCGAGCACAGAAAAAGAAAAGACTTAGCTTACAAGAAGGACTCTATATTGGAAAGGAAAATACCCACGCTCCTCTGGTGATCATGTAAATTATCTTAAACTTTGAACTTTTAATTTTAAAGATTTGAAATACTTTGAAATAATTTTAAGAAACAGTATTTAAAAAGTTTATAAAAGACATGTTTGTTAAGACATTTACTTAAATGAGACTAAATTATCTTAAAATTGAGTTGTATAATCTATCACTAACAGTAAGAGATGGACAACCTCATGATCCATCATGATCATCAACACTAAGGAAGGTCTAGCACTTTATACTACTTTGTAAAAAAGATAGCCTTCCCTCTGTAAAGAGAACATTGGGGACTAGAGTTGTTGATAATACCAGTAAGTAATTCAAATTGATTACTGACAGTACATGGAAAATATTGTATGTGTTTAATGATTAAAAAAAACTGTTAAATTTTCAAGAGTGCCCACATTGAAAATGAGCTTTACAAGAACTCAGCTGTGGGCAACATTTCCCATAAACATTTTGTTGCATTTGCAATGTACAGGTTAAATTAGAATAAAATTCTTGGTACCACATGTAACTTGGAGATCATGTAAATATAAGTAGCTATGTTGAGGAATTAAAGCTCATCTTTGTTTATTGCTTCAAGTTTTCTCCACAGTGTTCAATTATGATAATTGCAAAAGACAGCATTTTCAAATTTCCTTGAACTTTACCTGATCAAAAAATGTATTCCCTGGCTGAACGAAAACAAAGAAACAACAAATTACTATTATTCAACCTCCCATTAGATGTCCTTAAAATATTGAAAGTAATACTTTTTACCTTAAAAATTTTTGTAAGAAAGTAACATCAAGAAAAAAAACCTGGTTAGTGAAATTCAAAGAATTCACTTCAACCCTTAATACTTTGACTGTCTCAAATGTCAAATTCATTTCACCATCACTTGAAAGTAGACTTTTCTTCACAAACAGTTTCTAGACCACAACAGAAAAACTCATCAAACTACAATCAGCACCAGTTTGCTTTTGGATCAAACAATAAAAATAATTATTGTGTTGTGATGAAAAAACAACAGTCGTGGATCCAAGTATACCACGTTACACTTCTAACTAGTTGTAAACTGACTAGTATCAACAGTGAAATACTGACTGCTACAGTCAAACTGCCTTATTATCTTGGGACAATATGGAACTTACATTGAGTTAATTACCAATTCAAGCAAAGTTATTAACAAGATATACAATATGTAGCATAAAAATTGAGCTTGTTTCAATTTTGGAGAATTTTGAAGAGGCCCTGAGTAACAGAAATAAGTGCACCTCAAAATGAGTACTACGAACTGAAATCCAACAAAAATGTATCACTTTCAGTTAATGAAAATCTCTACACAAGAATCTAATGCCATTTTAATAGACCAGTCATTATTTAACACTTCAACTAGGCTTTTAGGGGAGGGGGGGGGAAATTCACATAGTTTTCAGAGGGAAAAGAGGGTGATTTAACCCTTTACATCCTAACATCAGTATGCATATTCTCAATAAGTTCTCTGTACATATCCTAAGAGGCTGACGAGGAAAATTTGATTAACAATCATGACCTTCTTTAACTGGTGATCATTTTTTATTCTTATAACCTTAATATTTGATTCAGGGGTGAAACTGTAAGGGGAAATGAAATGCTGGTCACTCTTAGGGGGTTAATAGGAATAGAGAACACCCAGGAGAGTCCAGTTGCTAATATAAAATCCTGAAAGTAAAAATTCTGTGGTTACGTACAAATTTTACAGATAAATAGTTTTTGTTTAATGCTTAGTAGTTATTGGATAAGGTTGAGCATGATATCATGAATTATCAAGACCAAGGTCAGAGTTATCTGCCAAAGTCGAAGGCAGAGGCAGCTGATAATGTAGACACAAGGTGACTAGATAGTTCACAATATCATGTGAAAACTGAATTCAATAATTATTCAGTTTTATTATACATTTTTCAAACAATCTGCCAATGCAGGCACTTCTCTTTGAGTTTGTAAAAGTTGGAAAACACTACATAGACAAGAGGCTTGGAAACAAGGTAAACTTTGAACTCAACATGATAACTGCATCCTCAACTGAACTGATTAATTGCTTGAAACTAGCCTTGAAATGAAAACCAAAAAAAACATGTAGTTTCTTTAATCTCTTAAATAAAATTTTATGTCCCGAAAAAAATTCAATTTCCTTAACTGAAGTTTTTCACCAAGCTGAGTTGAAATGAAATGGTTTACCTGAAAGTACACTTTAACATACCACTCTAACTCTCTCTGAAAAGCTAGTGGTAAGTGCTCTTACTGAAATTTGTCACAAGCTGGTGGTAACTGCTCCTACTGAAGTATGCGACAAGCTGGTGGTAACTGCTCTTACTGAAGTATGCCTTGCTTTCATCTACTCCTTAACCTGTTGCATCCTTGCATCACATAATGTCCACATTACTCCATAAAAGTAAATTGGTCCAACTGACCGGCAATTTAGCTTCTTGAATCAGCAAAATCAAATCTGAACTCATTATCAGATGTTTGAAACTTCCAGACATTGTTTGAAGGAATCTCTTCTTTGTCTGTGGCTTTCTGTAATTAAAAATGATAATAATAATAATAATAATAATTACAATAATTACTAAATAAATCAACCACACAAACTTAAATGAAAAAATAAAAAATAAAGATCTCAGTCTGGATCAGCTCACAAGGGAAAGTTGACTCTTTAAATCCCAGATGAAATGTGTAATTCTCCTTACTGACAACCATACAATTTTTATATGTTAGTTCAGAGAGTTTAGTATTTGATCAACTAATTATCCCCAAATTGATATTTTTCTTTATTCTCATCACCTATGTGGTCGATACTTTGTTAATATTGTAAGGAGAAATTCTGTCTTGGTCACTCGTGGGACTTAAAAGGGTTAATTTTAAAATACATAGTTTATTGACTTGAAGTGCTTGCAGTTAAATTAGAATTCATGTAATTAATTCACATTCTGGTCTCTACCCTAATTTAAGTCCAAACATCAGTATGCATATTCTCCATAATGTTCTCTATACATTATCTAGGGTGCTGACAAGGAGAATTTGTTTGAAAATCAAGAGCTTCTTTAGTGAGTGGTCGTTTCCTGTTTATTCATTCAACTTAGATGTTTGATTTTGTGGTAAGATTTTTAAAAGAAATTAGAAGCTAATCACTCTTAGGCATTAAGGGTTAACAGCCACTGACCTCCTTATCTGAATCTTTGCATTTCGTCTGACAAACTTTGACAAAAATGCTTTTTTGTTCTTCCCTGTTGACAGTAGTCAGTCTTGGATTCACAGATGGTTCTAAATATTTGAAGAAAAAAAAAGAAGCCTACTGTAATTATAAGCTTTCTCATCTGTGTTTCTTAGTGTCAACTGATTTTCAATTTTTCAGGAAAATGAATATCAAATTACATTTTTTCTCCTGTGTTATAAAACATATTCTAAATTAGGGAAACAGATTTTATTTCCTGATTCCTAATTCCAGAACAACTGAATGACAACTGAATTTTCAAGTGTGGAAATGATTCAACTAGTCGTAAATAAATACTCTTTAACTTTGCAAGGTCACCTTGTTTTTCCCTTCTTCTGTCTTCTTCCATCTTCTTTCTGTAGTCTCCAAACAGTGAAAACATCAGTTGTCGTTTTCTTGGCTGAGAACAATACATTTTTCAATCAAAATTTTTTTACATTAAACCAAAGGCAAACCAGAAGGGTGAAGAAGATAATTTGACTATTTATTCAATATTTATACTGTTAGCACAATTGTTATAAAATATAGTTATCAAAAACCCCTAATAGCATTTACAAAACAACTCTGCATAAAAAGAAGTGCAAAGTTCCCCTGCAATATAAATGGTTCTAACTTACCATGGGTGTTTTGGAAGACTTTAAAGATCGTAAATGACGGTGAACAACTTCGGCTGTAACATAAAGCGAGCATATAATCAAAAAAGCAATTCCACTGAAGGTAATGAGACAGTTAGAATAAGTTGTAAAAAAGAAAGGGAGGTATTGAGGTCATGAATAATTCAAAATCAACTTAAGGTATATAATTATACAGGCTACAAACCAAATGTGCCATGGGAAAACAACTTTCTTCTGCCATCTTGGAAATTTTAAGGTGAGCCTTAACAAAATTAAATTTTTCTTTCTTATTTTATATGGATATTAGAGGGGGCTGGTAAAGATCAGGCAACTGGGGATCAGTGTTGATTGTCATAGCCTGCAGTATGTGGTATTCATTGAATCTGGGTGATGATTCAGTGGACAAATAAGAATTGCTGTTTGGCCTACACCCTAACATCAGTATGCATTTTCTCCATACTGTTCTCTATACATTTCCAAAGGTGCTGACAAGGAGAATTTGTTCAAAATCAAGAGCTTCTTTAGTTGGTGATCATTCTTTTATTCTTATGACCTCAATGAAACATCGAGGGGTGATTTTCTAAAGAAGAAATTAGATGCTAGTCACTCTCAGGGGTTAAAGGGTTAGACATAGACCTCTACTCTTCCCAAAAAGCCCTCAATGTGGATGCCATGGAAACTCATAAGCCCCCTGAGGGATACCCTGGTAAACTGATTTTTTAGCTTCTTGGTGTCAACTTTTGCAATATATTTTTATCATGATATTATTAACACAAACAAAAACTATCAATTTTGTTTCTTTTTTTTTTTCATTTTAATCCCACTATCTACACAAGCAACCAAGTTATAATTGGTACGGGTATATCATGTTCGTTCCTGTATTATTGGTTATCTAGCAGGCACTAGAGCTTCAAATCAATCACAGAGCGTGGAAAAGCAAAATATCATTTTTGACTTTCAAAATCAATTGCTCTGTTATTAGTAGCGAAAAAAAATTACCGTGTTTCTTGTCAGTCTTCTGAAAAGCAAGGCCCATCTCAAGCTGTTCAATACACCAGTTCAGCTCTCGATGAAACTTGTCCTCTGCTGACTTCAAAGTAACATTAAAAATCCATCAATTAAACTAATTTCAAAATTTTTGTCAGTTTTTATTGTATTTACCTCGAAGTTTTCTTGGGTTTCGCCTCCATCGCGTTTCTCACTTCCTTCGACAGACTCCTAAAATATGCATTAAAAAAGATTAAATTGAGAACATTCTCCGTACATTTCCAAACGAACGTAACAGCAGATACCTTAAGACTTTGCTCCTGCTTTTTACGTTTGGCAGCCTCCTTCTTTTTCTTATTTTTACGCTGTTTTGCAGTGAGTTCTTTGGATGCTTCTCCATCCGCCATATTGGATCTTCTTTTCTTCCTCAACCAATCAAATCGAATAACCAAGAGAAGTTTCAACCAATGAAAAGATGAAGATGTAGCCAATCAAATTACTCAGAACTGCAAGGATGGCGCGCGTTGGCGGAAGCTCAACGGTTTGTTTATAAACAATTAACCCCGGTGGCTTCCGTTATGGATGTAGAAATGCCTGCTCGCTATTTTTTCAGCGAAGTGGTTGATTGTTACCATGATTTCGACGGGGAATGCGAAGACTGTGGTCTGATAGTCCCAGAGTGGTCGTTGTTACAATGTCAATATGGTTTCTGCGGAAAATTTTTCTGTCAAAATTGTGGATTTCGTTGTCGCAGATGTGGCGATTACGAATCCCGCGCAGTTTCCCTTTGTTCATCTCACGCTAGACTCGTTTATCCTTCTTGTGACGGGTGTAAGAACCAATTCTGCGATGTCTGTACGGACATATCCGTTACCCAGGTAAGTCAAAAGAACGTTTTATGATTAAATATAGTGACGTGGCGGATTACGGTATAATAAATTTGTACAATGTTCTTCGTTTCTCGTGTACATCGCCGAGTCTTGTAACCAACAACAACACCGGCTTTTTAGTTGTTCGAACACTGAAGTAGAGATCTTTCGCATTACCGCCGGTAACGTTAAATTTTGATTTCGTTTAAAGGGTTAGCTGTTCCCGAGAATCACACTTTTTAGCTTAATTCATTCATAATTAAACAATCTTTCGATCGATCTTTCAACCTGCCTCGTCTCCGAAATTTCAACTTTGTACTCGTATTGTGCTGAAATTCTTGCAACTGTTTACTGTTGCAGGTCTAAAATTTTAGCCGCGCTAAGAAAGCCGTAGCTAATACAGTTTTAAAGTATCACTTAGAATCCATTTTACAGAACATTCAAACCGAGAAACGAAATTTTATAGTAACTAGTGGTAATTTTTTGATAGAGTGGAAAGGCGAAAGAGGCTAGAAGTGTTTCCTCTGGCCAGAAAATTGTATTTCATTTCAAAACCATATTCCTTGTGTTTCAGTGTAATTCCTGTCTGAAGCATTTCTGCTCCAAGTGTCAAATCCAAGGGAACGAGAACATAACCAAGAGTGGAAAATGCGACCAATGCGACATAAAAATACTTCGCCCCTTACAAGAAATTTGTCGCAGCCAAATACGTCATGTCATCAGAGGAGCTATCACAACTGGCAGATCTCCTGTTCACTCGCTGCAGTCAAAGGACATTGACCAGAATGTTCAACAGCTTCCTCTCCCAGGACATGTGAAGAACTTTGTATGCTACAAATAATTGGATTGACCCTTAATACCCATTGCTATTTTTATTTTTGCTATTTTCCAAGTGAAAATAATGGGGACGATTGGAAGTATTGTTACCTACCAGATCTAGCCCCAAATTCGTGTAATTTATTTACAAGGAAATCTGTAGGAGTTAGAGGGGAGAATTAATAATTGGATCTTGAGAGTTAAAGGGTTAAGGCACTGTTCTTAATGTGTGACAGGAAGGATCAGTATCCCAAAGGATCTGCATGAATTTATTGTTAGTAAACAAATAATTTTGGGGAAAAAAAGAATGTTAATGGTGTAATTAAATCTTATCTTAAGAAGACCAGTTAGTCAAATGTTTCACAGGTACTTTAATTGAAAATATAAAATTAGTGAAAGGTTGTTTTTTAGTGTAGAGGAAACTTGAAATTTGTAAGAGGGAATTTGGAAATCTTACTGAAGAGGAAGCATATAGAATTTTAAAGTATTATTAGATTTTGCAAAGAATGGTGAATTTTACCTTACACAAGTGCTGCTATAGCTTCCTTTTTCCAGGAAAAGTAATAAAATAATATGCTAACTTTGAAGTGTAAGGTAACAAAGATTACTGTAAATGTTTTAACAAATGGTGGAATTGTTAGATTTCTTTCATCACTACTGGTTATATGTAGATGTCACAAAATAGAAGGAATTGTGTTAAGTTTGATGCAAGCACAAAATAAAGAAACTCAAAGGTTTGTTTTCCTCAAACAAGATGAAAAATGTAAAGTTTTCTGAGGCTTTACTTGCAATTCTGTTTCTATAGCAGAGGGAAAAATAAAGATTTTGTACATTTGAACAGTGAAATAGTGGAGAAAAGAATGTTTGCCTTTACCCTTTCACTCCTTAGATTGATCAGCGTCTAATTTCTCCCCACATCATCACCCCTGAATCAAACAGGTTACACGAATAAAGGAAAAGATCACCAACTAAAGACACTCTTGTGTCAGCACATTAGGAAATGTATGAAGAACTGTATGGAGATTATGCACAAGTTGATATTGGGGTGTAGAGGGTTAAAAATCTCTGATAAAAAATCAAGGGCATGGTAAGCTGTCAAATATTGACTCTGTGTAACTGAGGAGTCATTCTGGTCCTTGTACTTTTTTCATTTCAATGTTCCATTTGTTGTGTTACAATGAAATAAAAAAATATGGAGAGAATGCTATGCATAAATTTTGGCCTTTATTTAATTTTATAAAAAAAACTTTTACAACTTGTAATTTTAATAACAGAATATTCTTATTTCTAATGTATGTAAAATATTCTTTTAAACAGAAACTAATAATATTATTAAAATAAGCATCTTTTACACCTATGTTTTGCATTTGGTTTAATTCATTTCTTTTTTCATTTTCCTATTGAAATTTTGTCTCTGCATCACAAACATAAAATTTGAAAATGGTTGTATTACCAAACTACAACCAAGCCTAAAATTTCCAAAAATTAGATAGATGCAATTTTTAATTCTACCTCTTTAAAAATTGTTATTACTACTCATGCAAATTTATGTAGGAAACATCTTTTTCTGCATGAATCCTCTCTACTCTTCCTATAAAAATAAACTGCAAAAATCCATCAATTTCTTAAGCTAATCTAAAATTTTATTTTTTTACATGGAAAATTTAATATTTCTTACATCTGTAATCCTTTTCTCCCAGTCACTAAATTCATTCATTAATTTATTCATTCACCCCTCCATTCACAGCATAAAAAAGTAATTACTTTCCACTGGAAAAAAAAATTATGGTACAAATGGTGAGGAATATTTTCCTAATTAAAGTGTTATAAAAATTAAATCCCAGCAGATTGTCTAATTTTACATCCAGCAAGTAGTACTTTTAGTTTCAGCCAAGGTTTTCTAAACAGTGCTCCATATATTCATGGGTTAAATTGTAACGTGTTATCATTCCCACAAGCTGAAATAGGAAAATATCAATATGAATATTAAGAATCTTCAATACACACTGACTCAAAATCTGTATAGAGAGTAACTTATTGACTATGCAATTAAAGTCACAAACTTTGCCACCATCAATGGCCAGTTTATAGTCATTGAATGCATTATGTGACAGGTATCCAGTCAACTCGCCGATGGTTCAACTCACCAACGCCAACTTGCCGACGTATAAAATCGAGTAGAGACATCGGCGATAAGTGACCAAGTGACCAATGTGACCAAGTATAACATGCTTCCTCTCATGAATGGAATTTTAGTCTACACAGGGCACCCAGATGCATAGCCCATTGACACTTCATACTACAAGGTGAAGAAAGTCAATGCAAGACTTGCCTCAATGAAACTCACAATATCATGTAAACAAAAAAGCTCTGTCATATAATAAGGGAATGTTCTATACATTTAGATCACTCCCATTGAAGGTTAGAGAAATCAGGGCACATGAAGAAACCAAAAAGTTACAGCCAATGTCAATCACAGACCAGTAAACTCTAAATTCTTGGATTGGCTCCTCCTTGGTACAATAACATTCAAATTTTCAGTTAACCCTTTCACTCCCAAGATCTCAATAGTAATTCTCCATTCTGCCTGACAGACAATTCTTCCTTAATGTTACTTTGGAGAATTTGGTATTAGATCAAATAACAATCCCCTGATAAGTATTTTTCTTGATTCTCATCACTTGCCTTCTTCATATTGTACCAATACTGTAAGGAGAAATTTTGTCTTGGTCACTCATTGAAGTTGAAGTGTTCATAGTCAGAGCTTTACAGATGGCAAGTGCATCACTGTGACAATAGAATGAGCTCACACCTAGACAAGAGCCCCAGACACTAAATGTGCATAGCTTATCCTTGTGCAAGACTTACCTGCCCTTTAGTGTTAACCACGATCAAATGTCGCAGCCCCATTGTCCTAAATAGATTGAAGACCAGTGGCACAGGGGTCCAAGGAAATACCATATATGGGCAAGGGTTCATATAGGGGGTTACATCCTGAAAGAAACAAAATGGTGCCAAAAAAACTAGGAATGATGGAGCACTTATCAATAACCCCTTTCATGCCAATTAAGTGTTAATTATAACTTCTCTGCACTTTTCCTAAACATCACTTGAAATGCTAACCCTGAGATGTTGGCATTACATTCATCTATTTTCCCCAGTTGATGTTTTTCTTCCTTCTTATCACCTTTCTGTTTCAAAATGTGTCAATACTGTAATGAAAAATTCCCTTTTTATCATTCCCATGATTGACATTTTTAAGTTACATCTTGAAACCTTCAACCTGCTTCCCTGTAAAGAAACACACTTTGCAGCGATATAATCTAACTGAGTATGAGTTTGCTCACCATAATTTTCTGTTGATCTTCAAATTCAACTGGCACGTCATGAATGTCAGGAAACCGAGGATAGTCTTCAGTCATACTTTCAAAATTAAGGTCACGTCTCTTGGGTGTCTGAAATATCAACAATGTCAAGTGACATACAATATAAATTAACAGGTGTTTATTAATTTCCAGTCATAATAGCTGAGCATTAATAGGTACTTTTGGTTGCTCAAAACAAGCTCATTCTTTCTTTGTGTAAATCTAGTAAATGCTTTCTCGTCTTCTCTTTTTCTCCTTTTATTTCAATTTCCCTTGGTTCCTCATCTTTCAATCTTTTATCAGTTTATACCATCTGACCAGCAATTTAACAACAATTTAATTTGTAAAATTAATGCTTTTCTAAATCATACCCCTCACTCCAAGAATTCTGTGCAGCACACTAATATCTATTTCTCCTTCCTTCACTGATTTTTTTTACTTGTCAAAAAGGAGAAACTGCTCATAGTCTATTGCTGTGTTTGTTGCTCCTGACTCAGTAAAACTTCTTACAATGAGTGTACTTGACTACAATATCACTGGCAACTGTGGGCTTTACCTGTGTATTCTCAGTGTAGAATACTCTCTCTTTTAGAAGAGTTACCAGCTGTGACCTGAGAATGAGCCCATGAAATGTCAGTGCCTGGGGCTCCTCCCGGTCTGTCAAAACAGGGACTGATACAGTACTAAAATTTGGGTTAATTGCACCACTAGGGACATCTGCAATGACAGTCATAATAATAAAATTGTATATATATAATTATATAATTATATACCTGAATTTTCATTTTAAAGTTTATTAGAAAGGCTTTTACTGGCAAATGCAGCTGTTATGTAGAATTTACCGTCAGTAGATAAAACATCACACAGGTATTACTGAACAGTTGCAGCACAGTCTGCTCTCTGGATATGTGTAGAGATTCAAGTTTGGGACAGGAAAATCCCAACTGTATTTCCACAAGCAAATTTTCTTGTCAACTTCTCCCTTGCAAAGTTTTCCATGGAAGTGTAGATATTAAAGTATGACAAGTCCACCTGGTAAAAAAACTTATCCAAAAACAAGCATACCCATTACTGAACAATTAAGGTGCTGGTGGACTTACCAACACCATGATCAGCCATCAATCTCCCTTGAACTGTAAAGTTGTCTTCATTAACAGGATAGGACATCCCAGGAGCAGAAGTTGTGACCTTAAAATCATCCTGATGGCTCTCACTTTTAATTTTTCTCCTCTTATTCTTCACACCCTCAATTCTTGGATGATGTTCAGACTCAGCTCTATTCCTTTGCAGCACACTACTCTCTCCATGACTTGTTAAATGTCGTCGCAGTTTTTGCTCACTTGTCAAACTTGAAAAGGTGGTTGTGCGAGCAAATAATTCATTTGATGAATCAACTCTGTATTCAAAATCATTCCCTTGTGGTAACCTTTGAGTGTTTTTGTCAACGGTCACCACTGGGAAAGCATTGTGGGCTGTTGTCTTCAGAATCCCAATGATGGAGTGAACTCTCGTGTGAGGGTAAATGTAGGACAGACAGGACTCCATGATGTCTGAGGCTTTCAATCTGATGAAAATATTTAAACAACTTTCTGCGATAAGACTTAGAGAAAATGGAAATTCCAGTTAATAAGTAATGGACTCAAACCCATGATCTTTTCCAGTTACACAATGCTTAGGCTACTGGGTCATTCTGCCACAAAAATACGTCAACTGCAAACATGTTCTTTTTTAGGGTAATACACTCAGTTAACTGCCAATAAATTGAACCCTAATCACTGTTCAATGAGGAAAAGGTAATAAGCTCTTAATAAGTTCACTTATCAAGAGCTGTAGGCACTAGCCTTAGAAGTCACTGTACATTCTCATTAGCAGGAGTCAACTGCAAGTTTACTTCTGTGTCTAATATATGTATGGTAGAACAAGCTGAGGTACGGTGTAACTGTTACAATTTCACGCAGTACACAAAATCTAATAGAAACCACTCCCAACAGACAAAACTGTAAACAATTATTTATTTGTAGCTCGTCATAGGAATCAATTTTTGTGCAAAATCCAAACGATATCCCATTACCTGCCTTCTTACTAAAGAAAGCTTCCCTTTTTCCACAAAAAAATTTGTGCTTTCTTTCTTTAATATTTTATAATACCAGTAATCACAACTTATCTTCAATTTTACTTCTATTTAATAATCTCTGGCATATCGTTCACCAAGGATTGTGACTCATCATAAACCCTTACCAGTACCTGTACATTTCCTGAGGGGCTGTCCATTCAAGCAAAGGAACACTCTTTAATTGAATGTGAATGTCATATAGGCCTTCATTGAACAAATCTCCGGACCATTTTGCTACCTGCAGAAACACACACATACAAGGTGAACAATGATTTGATCAGAACATATCTTACAGTTTGATTGAGACTGCATGAGCTATCCACTCATTTTTAATGAGCAATATTAACTGAACACACATGAAAATATGTTTTAGGTGATGATGTTTGAGATCTGTTTGAATGATGAAAGCTTAGAGAAGGACCTATTTCTGTATATTTATTTGGTGTTTAGAATATTGGTACTCACAATATCTCTGGTAAGCACCATGAGATTACATGTTCTGGGCCTGGTTCTTCAAAGCACAACAAGGCTAATCAATGGTGAATCAACTATTTTTGTTAAGTTTTGTTTTTTTTAAGCACTGCCGACAATTTAACAGTTTAAATGTTTTCCTTCAATTTCATTTTATGCTAAGGTAAAACAACTCATACAAGCCTTTAATATAATTATGCTTTATTTCAAGAGAAATCAAGGTCAAGTAGCTTTTAATCCTGTATTTCCTGAAAAATCCATTCAATTATTGCCTTTCAAACATCCAGGCCTTTGGGTGTTGTTTTTGAAATATATAAAGGAATCCAACATCACATCCTCAGCAATGACTTGTCTATAAATATTTTATCATGGTGTCCCTAACAAGCACAGAGGTACTAAATGCTCTCAAGAAGGTAAAACCTGATATAAAATAACACATAAGAAGGAAAAAGAATTCCTACAGTACCATGAGTGTAATCATAATGGGCAGACCATAACTGATCTCATTGGTTGATTCTATCAGGATGACAGTTAAGCTGATGGTCATGCGCACAACTCCACCCAAAAAAGATGCTGCTCCAATCAGCGCAAATGTCCCATGGTAAGTGTGTTCATATCCTAGTAGCCTGTCTCAATAAAAAAATGAAACCAAAAATACAATTGAATATGTGAATGAAATATTAAATCCCTCTTGAGTATTTATCCAAACTGGCTTTTACACTCTGGATGAGTGGTTATAAAGGAATTTCATTTTGATACTAAAAGAGGATAAGTTTGTACTCAAGTTAGTTAACCCTTTAACTCCCAGAAGTGATTAACAAGTAACTTCTCCCTACAATATCCATGTACTATCCAGCAAACAGGTAATGAGAATACTCAAATGTATCAGGTAGAAGTTGTTATCTTGATCTAACACAAAATTCTTGTAACTTACTTACAAGAAAATGTGTAGCAGGTAGAGGGGAGAATTAACAATCAGATCTTGGGAGTCAAAGGGTTAAGTGGCCCATCCAGCCCATACTTATCCCAAGTTCTGTAGCACGAAGTGACAAGGAGTATTGCTACTCCCCCCTGAATGGGATGCAGTCCATCGCAAGATACCCTGCGCCCTCCCATTGGCCACAAAGAAGATAAAAACCAAGATTAGTTCCAGACTAAGGTTGTTTTTTTACCTGCAGAGCTCACCGATAAACCTGCCATAAGCTGCACCACACAGCAAGCAAGGAACAAACAGACCACTAGGAACACTTGCTCCATACGTCCAACATGCCAGAAAGTAGAAACAAATAAAAAAAATTCCTAGAGATGTCAAACTGAAGGCACCTGATGAAGAAAAAAAGAAAAACATTTTAAGGTTACAATTTGAGGAGCAGTATGCTCGTAGTTAGGGTGATATATTATTGCCAGTATATGCTTGTTCAAGAAGCAAGAAACATAGTCAGGGTTATTCAGGGATGATTTTCATTTCCTGTACTCCTAAATCCTAACATTACTATGCAAGTTCTCCATTCTGTTCTCTATACAGTTCCTATCATAATGGTAATTACAAGGAGAGTTTGTCTTACTGACAATCAAAAGCTTTTTGGGGTAGACAGTTATTTCCTTATTTCCTCTTCTTGCACTTAATATTTGATTCTTTAGAAAAAGTCGCTCTCCTAGCCTTGCGCTTATCGATTTGTGTGACAAAATTTCTTCTGCATTTGATAGAAAAGAACATGCCATTGGAGTATTCCTAGATCTTTCGAAAGCATTCGATTCAGGGGTGATACTGCTGGGGGAAATTAGAGGCTAGTCACTCTTAGGGATAAAATGGTTAAAGAAAACATGAGCCATAGAAATCACATTTATCTAATTCTCCCAGCTGTAAAAGAAACCATACAAAAAGTAAGTGCTAACTGTGCTTTAAGATTCCATGTAAAGAGTAAAATAATGTAGCTGTTTGAATGGTGGAAAATTCTTCAATGATGCAAACATACTGTACACATCTCATTCAGTTAGTTGCACAGAATTCAACTCAAATGGCAGGAGCCACAATGAACAGTTCTCAATGCAAACAGCTACAGCTCTAATTATTGCAAAAAATCACTACTGACTCATCTGAATTATTTGTTGTGTTAAGCACTTGATGATTGTCCTGAAAACAAATTACCTAGAGAGGGCAAAAAATATGCGACAAAAAAATGGCTCTTACCATCCAGGTGAAAAAGGTGCCGTATTGCTGATTCTTGGGAGGTGAAGAACAATGTTGCCATGTCATTGTACTGTCCTTCTTGACAAAAATAGGATATAGTGTTATTTGCAGATGAGACACTACCCTGTAGAAAAAAACCAAAAACAAATAGGTCACGCATCATTAACCCTTTAACTCTCATGAGTGACCAAGACAGAATTTCTCCCTACAATATCAATACAATATCAAGCAGAAAAATATCAATAAGGGGATTATTAAGTTTATCTAATACCAAATTCTCCAAACTAACATCACAAGAACTGTATGGCAGATAGTGAAGAGAATTAAAAATGAGATCTTGGGAGTTAAAGGTTTAAGTAAGACCTTTCAACCCCAATGATGTATCATTGCTTGAAGTAGTTTCTCCAAGTAATGAGAATTAACAAAAATATCAGCAGGAATATACTGTGTGATTTTATACTTAATTTTCTCAACTGATATCATGAAAAATGTTTCAGTAACCCCGAACTGATATTGAGATTTTGGAAGTGATTATAATTAGGTTGAATAAAAAATACAAAATTAAATATAATAATATATTTCAAGCTAAAACATCTCCCCCCCCCCCCCCCCAAAAAAAAAAAATACTCACACAGTGCTTCATTAAAGGTTTTGCATGATATCATGGAAGTATACAATTATCCTTTAACTAGAGGTTAAACCTAGTTCCAGGTTGGCACAGTGAGTTACATCCAATTTTTTTCCACTTAAATTTATGGTCCAGGCCCCAGTTGTTCAAAGGTTGGATAACACTATCCACTGGATAAGACTCTATCTGGTGGAGTATATGTTTTGCTATCACTTATCTGCCAGATAGCAATTTATCAGTTGGATAGCATTATCTGCCCTTTATAAAACTGGGCCCTGGTGTAAGGCACAGCACAGGCATAAATTGATGTCCACAGCCATAACTCACTCAAAGGACCAAGAAGACAAAGTTAGCAAAATATTTCTTATAATTCACCATTTAATAAAATGGAGGGAGAAGACTTCAGTTTGAAAAAGTTTTGAATTGAGCAGACTGTACAGTGAAATACAGCATTTTAAATTGACCAATCAAAGTGCACATACTAAATGAGAGATATAAGAAATTAAGCCTTACCGATGGAAGTGTTTTACAACGTGCAAGATAAATTGGACCAAAGAATGCTACTGATGTGGTGATCAAACCAACCAGGACTGCTTCAAGAATCCTGAAAGGTAACAAATCTTTTGCTTAGGGTTATAAAATTAATAGTGGGATGTTGATGGGAAAAGCTCTAACTGACTAAATTCTGCTGGAATGATCCCCTTTAAAACGTGACTGGGCATGACTGAGGCATCAGAATAAAAATAATGATGAGGAAGATGAAAAGTATCATGAGAAAGAGGATAAATATGAGTATGAAAGAGGTAACTGGATGAAAATGAAAATAAAAAAACAATTTAAAGTAATCATTGAGGATGAAGATGTCTGAATCACAGAAGCATGAGGAAGAAGAGGAGGAAAATTCATCAAAGACAAATTCCTGATTGGGAAATCTGGGAGCATTAACTCTTTTATCTTAATTAACCAAAAAAAAAAAATTAGAACATACGTGGGCATTTTCAATAAGCATTTAACCCTTTACACCCATTAAAGGATGTTGTGCACAATTTTTTTGAAAACTATTAATATTTATTTATTTTTAACAGTTCTGTCCACAATTGAACTACGCGGCAAATTAAGATGTTACACTTGCCAAGGGTTAGAACTGACTTAGCTAAAAACTCTTTTTATTATAACATGGTTCCATAATTTTTAATAAGCTAAATTTTTTAATGTTTTAAGATTTTATTCATCTTTATTATAACTGTATGAAGCACATATTTTATGATTAACTTAACTTTTCTGAGGGTTTACCTGTAGAAGTAATATTTCAGCATGATTGTGAAGTTCATACCATTTTAATTTTTATCAGGGCCCCGATTAATAGCAGTGCTTAAGGCATCTGAATGAGATACCCAGAATAAATAAAGGTCTTCTTCTTCTTCTTCACCCAAACATCAGTATGCATATTCTCCATACTGTTCTCTATACATATCCTTACATGTTGACAAGGAGAATTTGTTTTATTAAAAATCAAGAGCTTTTAAATTAGTCTTTAGTTAGTGATCATTTCCTTTATTCTTGTGGCCTTAATGTGCAATTTGGGGTTGATATTATTGTAAGGATCAGAAATTAGATGCTGAATGCACTCCTAGGAGTCAAAACATTAAAAGAGCTTAACTGCAACCTTACCTCACATGCTTGGATCGAGAATACACATGCAAAATGCGATGCACTGTGAGATGCTTGTTCAATGCATTAAACCATGCTCCAAGGAGACCACCTACGAAGCCCATAGCTATAAAGATCAGAACATCTTGTATGTTCCACAGGTTACAGTTCTCCTCTCCATGACACTTTGAGTTAATTGAAATGCAGGAAAGAAAATTAATTCAATCAGTAATAATATTATTGTAAATCTTATAAAAGTTACTTACTCGCTAGTTGAAACTAGTATACAATTCAGACACTATTAATTTTGCTTTTATCTTAAAGTACAGTTAGTGAGGTCAAAAAATATATCTCACTTTATTGCCATCTTTTGTACATCTGAAACAGGAAAGTTTTCACCTCCAATTCAACAAAAATATATTTCAAAAGCTAATTTTAAGTAAATGGTATTAAAAGATCACTCTTACTTATGGTCAGCTTTAAAAAGCCCCTTCATCAAATATTGTTGAGACAAAAACAATAAGGATAATGATCTTGATGATCAAGTAAGTCCTTTATATAAAGAGCTGTTGCTGGGAAAAATTTTTTTAATTTAACACCTTGCAAAAATTGACAAAAGAATCCTAATGACCTTATGACCCCAAAGAGCCTTGTAATATCAAAATCATAAATTTCAAAGGGGTTTAATAATATTAAAGGTACTCACACTAAAAACTCCAAAGTTTAGTAATCCTGGTTGATTAAAAGAGCCCCAGCCATAGCCTTGTATGCCAGACAAACAAAAGTTTAATGTGAATGTGGAAGCCATAGAGCAGAAGAACTAAACACAATTTTGAAAAAAAAATTCAGTGACACAACTTCCATCCAAAAAAAATGTTTCATAAACTACAATTTTGTGACAGCTGTTACTTTCTATCTCTTTTATCAACCTATACTGGTAGTAATCAATTAAGTTGTTATTTATGACAAGATATAAATTGTGATGTTTCAAATTTTCCACTCAGAAGAAAATATTTTGTGGCCAGAAAGGATGGCCTGATGATAATCAAGATTGCCTTATAATACCACACAGAGTGGTCTTGGATTGATCCATGGCATGGTCATTGCACTTTCTTGCAATGCCCATCTCAGCTCAAGAGCATAACCAGCACTCATTTTAGGACCAAAAATATTGTCCTCATGATGGACCCCTGATAAAAATTAAAGTAGGATTTTACTAGCAATTGAAGGCAGTGGTATCTGATCAGGAGAACTCTGAAATTACATGGATGTGAACAGGCACTGACCATAATTAGCAACTAGGCTCTAACAAACAAACTTATCTCTAAAAGTTATAGATTGAATGCACAACAGGAAATATTTTATTTACACTTCTCCAGGTAAGCCCCTGGTTCCAAAATGAACTTCCTTCCTCCAGACTAAACAACACTCCACCGATGGGTGCACCAAATGCGGCTGGAGAGGAAAAAAATGAAAATAAACTATTACAAAGTTTCAAATAGTCTTATTGCTAAGCATTTAGTGAAAAGCAATTATATAAGAATGCTTTTGGAACAAATGAAAGTCATGCTTGATCTCAATTGGGAAAAAATTAAGTACACTTTAGTCTATGTCTTAGTCTGTGCATTCTCAGAGAAAATGATTAGAAAGTATTTACCTGCCACTCCAGCAGCTGCTCCTCCAGATACAAAATCTCTCTTCTCTCTGAAAGAATAGTGAAGGCAGAATTAATGCGCTTAGAAGAGATTTAACAATTTTAAAAAAGTGTGATTGATAAGTTTGCCCTGGCAGCTAATGACCAACACAACTGGTTGGAGCTCATATCCTGCTTTCTGTAGCATGAAATGACAACAGGTATATGATACACCCCCTGGAGGGTTGCTTGTCTATCACAGTTTACACCTCAGCAGTAGTTCAATACAGTTTGGTACAAATTAATGGTTTAGAAAGCCGGGACTCCAAGGTAGTTCTGATGGCTTGGAGGGTCTCCTCTTCTAACCTAAGGAGGTCTGGGCTTCCTGAGGGAAACTTTGAAGTTCAGATTCTTGCAGTTGCATTTTCCTGTATTTTGAGGTCTAGCTATACCAATTTATCTCTCACAGAAGCATTATGTCCACTAGTTGTAAAAGCCTCAATGGAGTATTGGACTGCATGGACAATATTTAACCCTTTAACTCCCAAATCAAATTTGAAATTCTCCTTACAGTCAACCATTCAATTCTTATAATGTTAGTTGAGAGAACTTAGTCCTGGATCAACTAATCATCCCCAAATTGATATTTTTCTTTGTTCTCATCACTTATTTGGTTGATATTGTATCGATACTGTATGGAGAAATTCTGTCTTGGTCACTCATGGGAGTTAAAGGTTTAAGAGAAAATATATAATTTTTAAAATTTATAGAATGTTTATCCTTATCATCAATAACATTATTATCAAATAGTAAAAAAAGTTGTCATGAATACCTATCTGTTCGGAAATAAGGGAAGTTGAATTTGATTTTACGAAATGCAATACTTTGGAACTGCAAATTAAGAAAAAAGAAACATTCTGTTTGCAAAAATGTTTTGAATATTTTCAAACCAGTTTGAGAATGGCTTTGAACACAGTTTAGTTAGACAATAGCCAAACTTTGTTCAAATAACTGGCCTTAGGAGTGACCAGCATCTACATGTACATCTTGGCCCAGTTGTAAAAAGGCAGGTAATGCTATCCAACAGATAAATTGCTTTCCAGCAGATAAGTGATAGCTAAACACATGGTGTTATCCACTGGATAGAGTTTTTTAATCCAGTGGATAGCATTATCCAACCTCTGAACAACCAGGGCCTAGTTTCTCTGTGCATCACCTGAGGTATTCCAGCACCTATAATAGCACCACTGTGTATCATGGGTCCTTCTTTACCAACAAATAAACCTGAATTTTAGAACATTTAAAAACAAATTTATCAAGAATAAATAAAATTATACACAATTACATTGGTTTGATTAGGGACCCAACTCCAAAAAAATAAGTAGGAAAAGCTAACAAGTGCTCAGCCTTGAATAAACACCCACCCAACCTCACTCTAGGAATTATATCTCACCTGGTTTTTTTTAATTATTTTTGAAAAATAAGTATAATTACAAAAGTCCCTTTTAAAATCAGTTTTTGACCTGGACCAGTGGTTTGTTTGTTGTCCATCTCACAGGAATGCTCATGTTGGATCATTTTTTTTTTTTTTTAATTCCTTAACTTTTTTCAATATCTTTATATCTGTATATTTTAAAACCTCTTTTCCTATGCATAGGCACCTTGCATGGATCTTTGTGTCCCATTGGTACATTTTCCTTTTGGGCATTTATTCCCTACAGTTTTTTAATAATTCCTTCTCATCCTGTAAAAAGTATTACATTTTTATTTTCTACATTTTTATTGCCCACTAACGAAAGAGAGATAAAACAACTCCCCCCCCCCCCCCTAAAAAAAAGGTTCAGGTTGCAAATTGTTTCTTCAGTGGCTGAAAATCTCTTACTGCACTGTCTATTCTAGATTTTCACATTTTGTTTTAAGTCTTTCTTTTGTTTTTGTTTTTGCTTTAATTTGTTTTTTTTGCTTTTTTTGTTTTTGTAAAATAAACTTACTTCTTGCTGAAAAAAGGTGAAAATTAAAAAAGTACCTAGCTGCAAATAAGTGCCTTCCTAAAATGATTGCCTACTCTTAAGGTCCATAGTTTAATTAGCATTCCACAGCACTAAACTGATTAAATTATATATGGTAAGTTATATATAATTATGTAGATAAGAAAACTTTTTATCACACTTAGAGAAAGGAAACACTTTCAACAATCTTCATTGTGTGATTGTTCACAATCCAGGATGGGCCTGGAACTCTTTAATTCTTCTCAACCTAAGAGGATGTGTAAAATCTGCAACTTACCTCCAGCAACACTAAACAGCACACCAACTGCCTTGCAAACAAGAGTTTTAAGCCGCACTACATGAGGAACCTACAATGTCAAGAAAAAGAAACATCTGAAAGAGGCCAAATTTTTAGGCAGGGTTGGGAAGAGGGGGGGTATGAGATCAGAGCCTAAACCAGATTTTTTTGTAGAAAGATAGACAAGTTGAACATACTCCTACAAAAGCTTGAATAAATGTGGAACCCTAAGAGTGACTAGCATCAATTTCTCCTTACAATATCACCCCTGGATCACACATTAAGGTCATGAGAATAAAGGAAATGATCACCAATGAAAGAAGCTCTTGATTGGTGAACAAATTCTCCTTGTCAGCACCTTAAGACATGTGGAAAGAGCAGTATGGAGAATATACATGCTGATGTTTGGGTGTAAAGGGTAAACAAACCTTCACTCCATTTAAGTAACACTTGATTTCTGGAATTCCACTCCCAGCTGCTACTGGCTAAAAATGAGATCAAATTGATTCATCACATCTAATAAATAAATGGAAATAAATAAATGGAAGAAAGAGTATGGAGAATTTGGATACTGATGTTAAGTGTAAAGGGTTAAACAACTGTAAAGGATTATGAAGTTAAAGACATGATTCTTTATTATTCTCTCATCCTGCTAGTAGGATGCGTGTCCATCAGTAATATCCATGCATCAGCAGTTTATTAAGCTTCCCTGACAATTCAATGGTACCCATTTACACTCCTTGTAGGAGAGAGGTGCTGTGGGAAGCCCTGTTATCAATCTTACCTGATTCCCCACCCCCACCTAGCAGTTTGGCAAACTTCCCTGAGTCCTTCCCTGACAGTTTTCCCACACCTATTTATTCTAGTGGGTGGAGAGGGGCAGTGTGGTCTGGAGCAATAAGAAAGTCTCACTTACAACTACTGGCTAATGGCTATACCGTCCCACCTAAAAGTTGACTGAATCTGTTGTCTGAAACTGTCAAAAAACATCTATTGTCTCTTACAGCCAAACAGAATCATGCACACACAATCACGTTTATGATATACCAAATTAGAACAGCACATGTAGTTTTGTTGATTCCTTACCTCAATAACACAGAGAATCCCAGCTATAAGACAAAATACTCCATTGAAGGCCATCAATATTAGTAGAGTAACAGCTAAGCAACCAGAAGCAGTGCACTCCTTAAGGGCTGATGTCCAAACAATAGTGAGGAACAACGTCAAGAATCATCATCAAAGGTAAATCCACTGCACTCTCTATTAATACTTCAAATCCACTCATGATAAAATGCCAATGATGTATACCTTAGCTTAAATCTTAACTTACATCCATAAAGTGCTACTTACATTAGATTTCAAACAATTGAGAGTAAAGTTCAAAATTTACCAACTTTCTTACTTACAAAAAGCAATTCTGTTTACTAATGTAAACATCAAGTTCATATATATTGAGTTACTAAGTTAGGAATTTTGGAGTTTGCTTCATGCATGTGGAGTTGAGAACCAGGACAGTTTGGCCCTATTGACACAAAACTCTCAGCTAACATCTCTCTTTCTTGTACTTCTGCTTTTTTAAATATTATTATAAATTTTTTTAATTATAAAAATTAATTCATCTGTCATAGTTTGAAGCTACACTGGTTTACAGATTTAATGAAAGTAACCGAAGAAGTTACAATTCATAGACCCAACGTTTCGACACTCCTGTCTAGTGCCTTCATCAGGGGTGATCTAAACGCTGCAACAAGAGGTCCTTTTATATGATCACTAATTAGCGGCCTTTTTTCTGACGAGGTGTAAATAGGCGTCAGGAAGCAGACCGCCATCGTCACGATTTAAAGGAGCGTGGGCGGAGTTAATGTGCCAAGCCTCCAAACAAAGGCGCTGGTGGTAACGCCGATTAGTGGTGATAATTTTAGAATTATCCCACCCAATTGTATGGTTGGTTAGGCAAGTATGCTCCGATAAAGCTGAATTTTTCTTTTTGCAAAGAAAAACCGCTTTTTGGTGCTCTTTTAACCGTGTACCAAACTGGCGTTTGGTCTGTCCGATGTATTCGTTATCACAATCATTGCAGGGAATAGAATAAATGGCGTCGGTTCGTTGTTCTTTCGTGACAGGATCCTTAGGTTTGGCGAAAATATGCCCCAAAAACCTTTTCAGACTTTGGGGCATATTTTCGCCAAACCTAAGGATCCTGTCACGAAAGAACAACGAACCGACGCCATTTATTCTATTCCCTGCAATGATTGTGATAACAAATACATCGGACAGACCAAACGCCAGTTTGGTACACGGTTAAAAGAGCACCAAAAAGCGGTTTTTCTTTGCAAAAAGGAAAATTCAGCTTTATCGGAGCATACTTGCCTAACCAACCATACAATTGGGTGGGATAATTCTAAAATTATCACCACTAATCGGCGTTACCACCAGCGCCTTTGTTTGGAGGCTTGGCACATTAACTCCGCCCACGCTCCTTTAAATCGTGACGATGGCGGTCTGCTTCCTGACGCCTATTTACACCTCGTCAGAAAAAAGGCCGCTAATTAGTGATCATATAAAAGGACCTCTTGTTGCAGCGTTTAGATCACCCCTGATGAAGGCACTAGACAGGAGTGTCGAAACGTTGGGTCTATGAATTGTAACTTCTTCGGTTACTTTCATTAAATCTGCAAACCAGTGTAGCTTCAAACTATGACTGATTGTCCACCTGGTTGCCGTGTGAACTTTAATATATTTTATTAATTCATCTGTTTACTTAGTTTTTAGCAAATCTTTGGCCCTAAGAGCCCTGATGCTACACCAAAAGATGGTTTTTAGACTTTTTAATAACATAGGGTATACAAAGTAAAAAAAGATACATTTGTCAATAGTGTGAAATTTCCACTTTGTCAAAAGTGTCACAAAATAGTCAATAAAAACAGCCACCTACAAACAATTGGAACAAAAAAATTAATGGATAGTAAAAAAATGGCAGATTGATGAAATTTCACTAGGCTGAGAGAATGTTCATGGATTTGATGATTTTTGGTACTTTCAATCAGTCAAATTTGTCAAAGCGAAATCAGCTTGGCTAAATTGATCATTTTGACCAATATTGGTCAAATTTGTCTAAGCAAACTTAGCTTGACAGATTCAACAATTTTGACAAATTTTGCCATGCATTTCTGAACATGTCTAGCCAGAACTTGAATCCAGACCTCTTGACCTAGAGTCCAGCACAGGGGAGTTTAGTGTTTAGCATTGGCTTTCTTCCATAGCAACACAAAATTTATCAAATTAATCATTTTCAGTTTGATATTTTTGTCTTTTTGTTTTCTTTTTTTTTTTGTTCTTTTTTGCAGATCATCAATGGCAATTGCTTTTACCATTATTATATGCTGAATTTAATAAATGGAAAAGTTAATTAGGAATTCTTCCTCTTTTATAGTTTTCCTGAGTGATGCAGGACATTTTTTGAAAACTTTTCTAGGGATTTGCAACTCTTACCAAGCCTGTCAAGATCCCAATAGCACCTGTCACCAACCATCGGACTACCTCTTGCCCCAAAAGTGACTGGTTTACAATAATAAAAATTTGATTAAAAGCTGTGTGTTATCTACACATAACTGTGGAGGTAAGGGGGGAATGGTAACCAATGAGAATATGGATGGGAGGGGTATAGGAAGTGGGAGATGGGAAATGAGAGATGGGTGATAGGAAATGTGAAATGGGATATGGGAAATAGAATATGGGAGGTAGGAGATGGAAGATGGGAGATTGGAGATTGGAGATTAGAGATTAGAGATTGGAGATCTAAGATTGGAAATTGAAAATGGAAAAAAAAATTGAAAATAGGAGATAGAAAATGAGAGATGAAAAAGAGATGGGAACAAAATAGTAGACATTTGTTCATCACTAAATCTAAAAGTGTCTTACAATAAGGGGCTAGAGACAGGAGTTCCATGGAATACAAGGGAGTGTAAATGAGAAATTATTACCCTGTTGCCCTCCTCTTCTCATTAATGAGGTTCTAAATTATATTGACTTACTACAGGTCTAGGATGGACCATTAAAGGGTTACAGGGAGAGAGAAGAATTCTAGAGACGTATAAAATCAATTAAGAAAAAATCTCAATTGGTACTAACCTGCATGTAAATCAACATTACAAACACTTGGAAAGGTAACACGGCTCATTCAGGCTTTTAATTCAGAATTATTCAACAATATTTTTACCTTTTTATCTCTAGATGCAAGCATTCTTGAAAATGGCTTGTTATAGCAGACATCGTAATCTAGGCTCTGTAATGGAAAAATTAAGTCTCAGACAGTCTAATAAATAAGTGACAAGATTCATTTATCAGTTGAAATGTAAATTGAATTGATAAATTTGCAGTAACAGACAGGGATCTTGATGAATTTATAAAATGCAGTTAACCCTTTAACTCCCAGACCAAGTTTCTAATTCTCCTCACTGTCAACCATACAATTCTTACAATGTTAGTTCAGAGAATTTAATATTGGATCAACTAATTATCCCCAAATTAATATTTTTCTTAATTCTCATCAATGTCTGGTTGATATTGTATTGATATTGTAAGGAGAGATTCTGTCTTGGTCACTCATGGGAGTTAAAGGGACCATCCCTTTCAGTTTTTGAGACATGAATTGCTCACTCTAGTTGCCATTTTTTATATTTGTGTAAATTACTCCATTGGCCTGTAAAACGTCTTTAAAAAAATAGGATTTTCATTCAAAAGCAATTAAGAAGAACAATTTATTTGCAACTAAAATAATTATAATAATCTGATACTTGCTTTAATGAAAGAGGTCTTTTAAACATGTTTTGAAGCAAAAATTTGATAAGAAGAAAAAACAATGTTATTAAAGGATGGGCATTGATTAAAGACCAAATTCTTAGAACTCAAATTATAAGAAATTTATTACAGACAGTGTTAAGAATTTATAACTAGATCTTGGGAGTTAACCCTTTACACCCTAACATCAGTATTCATATTCTCCATACTGTTCTCTGTAAATTTACTAGGGTGCTGAAAAGGAGAATTAAGTAATATCTAATAATCAAGAGTTTCTTTTAGTTATTGATCATTTCCTTTATTCTCATGACCTTGATGTGTGATTCAGTGGTGATATTGTTAGGAGAAATTAGATACCAGTCACTCTTAGGAATTAAAGGGTTAATGGGTTAACTCTAATACTATTGATACCTCATAGTCTTTCCTTGGAAGTTTTGATCCTGCTTGCAGATGTCTTCCAGCATTAAGCTCCATCTAATAGAGGAAATTTAATTCAGCCTCTTACTCAAAATCCCCACATTGTACTGATCTAGAGCAATTTCTAATAGCAAGTGGTCTCGGATTGCTTTGGTTTTGCTTTACTTCGTTCTTTGATTAGTCCAGGAAACTTGCACCACTCTCTCAATCAAATGTGAAACTAAAACCACTCCAACTTGGTCACTAACGTCTCTACATGCCTCAAGCTGGGTACTGATTTTCATTTTGAGTTCTTATAGGTTAATGATGATGTTAACCTTCGTTCTGATTTGTAGCTGTGATTACTTTCAATTGGTTTTGATTGTTAATAGACACTTGATTGAAAGATGGTCTATCCTGGTGATTATAGCAGGGGTGCTAAATTTCAAAATGGCTACCTCATACTTTTTCAGTGATACAAAAGAAGAAATAAACATGACAAAAAATTCAGTTCCAAAGTGTATTATTAATACAAAAGATGCTTATACTAAGTATGGAGTTACTCCTCTCAAAACAAACTTTAAGATATCAGGTTTTTGCTTATTTAATTAACCCTTCACCTCCCGAGATCTGATTATCAATTCTCCCTTCTAGCTACAACACATTTCCTTGTAAAATTGATTACATGAATTTGGTGTTCAATCAAGGTAATAAATTGTACCTGATGAGTTTGAGTATTCTCACTACCTGTTTGCTACTTTAATGTATGGATACTATAAGGAGAAGTTACATGATAATCATTTTTGGGAGTTAAAGGGTTAAATAAACCTGTCAAATTCCATTGAGAATTGGGCTGCTGATCACAACATGTACAAGTAATCAAAACAATTGTAACAAAATGGTTTCAATATTAACCCAATTTACAACAAAATTTGTTTCTAAAACTGGACATCACTACCATTGTCATTAGTAGCTGGAAACTGATGCGGTATCAGCCCTCTGGAAAACACCAGACCCCCTCCCCTCCCCCCTCTCTTTTCCAACCTGGAGATGGGGAGGGGGAGGGGGACTTTTATGTTCAAAACATGGAGAATAAATTGAGGAGAGCACAAAGAGCCAGATAGTTTTCGGTCATGATCTGTGATAATATCCTTCTGTTTGTAGTTTAAGTGTGTTCCGTTCAGACAAAGACTATAGAGACTTTAAGTCCTAAGCGTCATATTAAACACGCTTTTGACACTATTTCTCGTTCCTTTATGTGGGTTCCGGCGCGCAAGGGAAAGACCTCAGAAGTCATCATCAGAATTTGGCTTCAGAGTGTGGCACATTGAATTGCATACCATATGGATGCCATCATTTCTAACTATGATGCAAAATTGTAGCTTGTAAATTTAGGAGAATTGTAGCCTGTAAATTTAGGAGAAATCCCTCACTTACCAGCTCCTGAGACCCATCAGGGGATTGATGGCGAAGTCTCTCTTGGTCTTCCATCAGCAATCAACAAGCGCTTTTTCCCACTTTCAAAGAGAGGCACTAAGATCAACGAGTCTCTTTTAAGCTCTTTGTTCACCAGAAACCTCAACTTATCGGTTTTCAGTGTATTTCCTCGCCATTTCGTCTCCGCGTACTACACCGTTCACAACTTTCGAACTTTCAAGTCGAAAGTAGACTGGAAACGAATGCTGCGACCGAGCTCCGATCATTTCCGCCAAGACAAACAGACGATTAAATCTATCGTATGATTTTCATGATTTCTAAACGGTACTTGCTGTGAGTATGATTTTAAGACACTAAATACTTGTTTTGTTATATTTAAAATGGCTTCATTTCATAAAGGCAAAAACTAGGAGCTTCGAGTATCGCACAAATCCATTCTTACATCACCTAGCTTGTTCCTTCTGGCTTTGTTGACCGTTTTAAGCTGGGTACTAAGTTATAACAAATTTGTAAGCTTCGGCCCGGCTTGGCAGAGAAGATAATGCTTCGTAAATATTTTTTCCTTGTAAGCCCAGTCTTCTTTACGAACAGTTCCTAATGGTGTAGTTAGAAGGTAAGAACTATTTTAGATTCTTTTATTAAAATATTTTACTCGTCTCTTCCTTTCAAATTGCATCTGGCAAATTCGTGCCTCCTTACATGCCTTTTTACATTTCAGCAAGATTATCCCGCGACAGTTTTTCTCCAATTTTTGTCGTCGATTTGAAGTCTTAAAGCTTCACTTTTCTACCTACGGTTTTTTTAAAGATCTTTTTAAGTAATAAGAGGCAATTTTTAATTCAGAAATGAGGAAAATGGAGGATTTTATTAACACTTTCTATCTATTGCTGCTATTGTTCACTCGATCAGGAAGTTCTTTTTTTTCCTTCTGCGTAGCTGCGATCAATCGTTTGTGAAATACGAGATCGTTTCGCCTCCCAGAAATGAATTACCCTCTCTCATTTTGATAGACTGTAAGCAAAATAGATTTTCCTTTAGTTGTAATTCATATTTATCATAGTCCAATGTTAAAAAGTTATTTATTTCAGCCAAGTCAGTTCAGAGGAAGACCTAAGCACGTTAGTGTATTTAATTTAAACCCACGTCCGTGCATTTTGAATATTGATTGTTCTCGTGGAAGTTTAATATCTGATCATTGTTATGTTAAATATATGTGCAGTATTCAACTCATTTACGTCCATATATGATGAATAAAACTCCATAAGAAAGTTGTTTCGTCCTCATTTAAAATCGAAAGTTTAAAACGAGGACATTAATTGAGCATTGAATAGGCTTTTGTCTCTATAAGCTCACTCGCAAAAGCTGGTTGTTTTTATTTCCTTAATTGGATCTCTGTGCTTGAAATATAAAAGCTATTCGTAAAAAAAAAAACATGATCATTCATGAATATTGAGAATCTTACTCTTTCTTCATCTCATGTAAGAAATAGATTGTATATATAAACTTTTGATTACATATTTCCCTCTAATAACACAATAGAGAGTACGAGAAAATGTGCATTATGGACCGGTCTTGTTGGGAGGTCTTGGGAAAAAAGTTCTTTAAGATATATTTTGTTGATATTCAGTCAGCTCATACCTTTTACCAAATGAATATAGTTCCTTGATTTGCACTCGGCCTATTTTATCAATAAAGTTGAGATTGTAATGCAAATGTGTATGCAATTGCTCGTCAGTTCTTTAATTTCTTTTGAAGTTGATGTTCTTAATGTAAACTTAATAAGCAGAATCCTTAATCTTTTGAGACAGGCAGGTGATCCTCATTTAATTGGTAACTTGTTGCGTGTGATTTTCATTTAAAATGGAAGAATCTTTAATGAATATAACACTCTCTACGTTTCATCAGTAAGGCAAGAAGGTTAATAACCTTCTCAGACAATTTCCTCATCCAGGTATCTGCCAACTGACATGTACAGTCAAACTTTGATTGTCTGCTCCTTGATAATCCACACCCGCCTCTCCGTTTCCTGTTCTCTTGGCATATGATGACAGTTTATGCGCAATGATGTGAGAAAGTGCTTGATTTCATGCCTAAAATTGATTAAAAGATGCATAAATTATTCTTATTTAAGAATTCAACCTTTTAATTCCCAGACATGTCATCAACTTGTACATGTAATTGCTCCCTATGATTCCAATTTGTTTTTAGAGAACAGACAGTAGCTTATCAGACAGAGGATGTAATCATAATAATTATAATTATACCAAATCCTTCCCTCTCATTTACAGGGAAATATTTAGTGATCAGCGAGAGCGTAGAATTGTTAATTGGATCTTAGAATTTTAAGAGTTAAGGGTCAATGATTTATTGACCAGTGACCATTAAGTTCAGCAAATGCCAGCAAACCTAGAAGATACAAACAATAGCAATAATTATAGAACCATGCTAACTCAAAACTCTGAAATGAAATGAGAGATGGTTTGAGTCAATGGGATTTGAATTATCTGAATTGATGTTGAATTTCAATAATTGTGTTTATAACATGTTTATAACAATTATTACCATTCTTGCACAATCAATAGTCATTTTTGTAGATTAAGTTTGTTTTTGAAGGTAGAACTTTCTATGGAATGTTTAGTTCAGGAAGTCTAGCTTAAATGTATTGGATTTACGTAGATGTTATGATGTTTGTATCAATGGTGATAAAGGTTGGTACATGTCAAGTAATTATGCTTTGACACTTTGATGGTTATAGACCAATGTTTTAGTTTAAGTTCACATTATCAATTGAAAGTAAATTTGAGGTCAAGGAAACGTAGAATTGGTTCAAGTTAGCAGGGAGTTTGAGCTAGCCAAGTTTGAGTCAGAGGGTTTGAACTTTAGTGGTAGGATTTCCTAGTTTCACAAATAATCTTGTTTTTGTTTTTTTTTTCTGATGCAGTGCATGAACCCTAGAGGATTTTTTAAAATTATTATCATGGCAACAGTGGAAGTGACTACTGGAACATCAGAGATGGAGACATCTACATCTGCTTCTGCAGCCAAAGTAAAAATTGTGGCCCCATGTAATTCTGATTCTGGAGCATCATCCTCCAGGCTCAATGAGGGACACCAGGTACAGTTGAGACTGTATTAAGCAGTACTGTAAATTAAATTAAGCAGTCACCCTGTGTTGAGCAATTTTTATCCTATAGTTACAGTAATTTTCACCTCTATTAACTAAGTGCCAACTGCCTGTTTGTATCGTTTTCCACCTGTATTGGAAGGTCACTAAAAGTGGAACCACTAAAATAAGACAAAGAATAATCTTTCAGATAAAATTTTATCCACATTTATCTCCCAGAATCAATGTTGGTCCCCTATAGTATTTATTAGCTATTTTTGTAATTAAATGGCATAAAATTACAATGTTTATCATTTTTTTACTATACTCCTGTCCTGTGGAACCTGTATTATTTAACAAGCAGTCAACCTGTATTAACCTATTAACTCCCAAGATCTCATTTAGTAATTCTCCTTGCTGTCTGACAAACAGTTTTTGTGATGTTAGTTTGGAGAATTTGGTATTGTATCAACTTATAATCCCCTAGCTGATATTTTACTTTATTCTCATCACCTGCCTGCTTGATATTGTATTGATATTGTAAGGAGAAATTATATCTTGGTCACTTGTGGGAGTTAAAGGGTAATGCAGTCCCCATGCCATTCCCTGTGGGTGACTGTTTAATACAAGTTTGACTGTAGTTATCACTTCACAGTGAGGTCTTGTTATATGTTATATGATTTGCAACTGTGGATAACATTTGATCATTTGGTTTTATGAATTGAACCGATAAATAAATGTAAATTTGTCACCACAAAGAGTTTCTAAAGCAGAAGGTGTAAGCTTCCAAGGAGTGGAGGTTTTTCTCAGAAGAAATTAAACCAGGACTAATGCTGGCTCCAATGTTGTTTACTCTTTTGTGTAGACAAGACCTTTCACCTTTCAATGTTGTACAGAGAATAATAAGCTTTAATTTTCTCTCTTTACCATGTGCCTTAGAATTCCATTGCTGGAAGACAGCAACGACAACAGAGAGTCTACAACATGATGAAAGACCTTCAGCAGAAGCATTTAGCCAATATGATACAAGGCAAAATAACCGATCAGGAAAATTCTGACCTGTCTGAGTCGCAGAGCATCTGCCGTATTTGCCATTCTTCAGGGGAAGAACCCCTCATAACTCCATGCTACTGTTCAGGCTCGGCAAAACATGTGCATGCATCATGTCTGTTGACATGGTTTAAAAAAGAAGTGAAGAATACCTGTGAATTGTGCCGGCATAAAGTGGATATCAAGAAAAAGGGAAAGCCATATGCAGAGGTAATTTTTGATTTTAAGCCCTTTTCTATTTAAGCATATTGTTACCACTGATCTTCATTTTGCCGTCCTTAACATTTTTGTTTTCATTGTCAGAATTATCATCACCACCTTTGTTATCTTTGCTATACCCCTCTCCCCTTTCTCTTCTGCTCTTTCCTCCCCTTCCCAATACTTTGAACTTTTGTCCCTCTTTTTTCCTATGTGCTTGTTTGGAAATACAGCAAACAAAGGTGCTTGATAGAATTAGGATTTTCTTTTTTTAACTGAATAAAATAGGGGAAGCATGACAGTGGGCCACTAACAATATTGAATTTTTTTTAAACCAAACTTAGAGCCATATCCTCGTGCTCTTTCTAAACCCAATTTGTTTGGCGCGAGAGTATCCTCATACTCTTTCTAATTCCAATTTGTTTGGCATGAGAGTATCTTCATACTCTTTCTAAACCCAATTTGTTTGGCATGAGAGTATCCTCAGACTCTTTCTAAACCCAATTTGTTTGACACAAGACAAAGAATTCCTTACAACTAATTTCAGATGTGTATGTCTTAACCCTTTGCTTCCTAGAAGTGATTAATGTGTAACTTCTCCTTTTCATATCCATGCATTATCCAGCAAATCGATAATGAAAATACCTCTCAGTTTTTATCTTGTTCTAACATCAAATCAATTCTCAAAACTTATGTAGAGAGAAATGTAGCTGGAGGGAAGAATTAGCAATGAGATCCTGGAAAGTAAAGGGATAAAAGCCTCAGAAAACAATTGTTGCTGATATATGCACTTGTAGTCAAAAGTAATTTAGCATTTTCACTTCTAGTTCCATTATTTCAAGGCTAACTTTGTTTCTCTTCTTTAACCTTAGTGGCGCAGACCAGAAGATAAGCCAACACCAATAATCTGGTTCACTGTATTTGTTGTGGGACTTTTCCTGAATGTGTTCTCTATCTCTGTGAGTGCTTCTGAACTTTGCACCTCAACAGCTTGTGTGATATTCTACGTAGTGAATGGATTTGGGATCATTCTTGATGCTGCTCTTCTTTACTGCTGGTGGACAAAATGTCTGTTTTATTGGCGAAAGTGGTGCGCACTTAATCAGGAGTGGTCTATTGTGGTCGGTAATGGGCAGACTGCTCCACAGCGATGCAGCCGGGAAGAAAGAAGCAGTGGAAGGACTATACAAATTCCTCATATAGTTTGAACTGCAGTCCTTTTGTGCACAAGTTGCTTTGCTAATAACCAGTTCATCAACATCTTAGGTTGCTTCAACTCTTCAGTTGATTAGAAGTTGATCAGGTTCTGTCCATGAAATCGTTAAAAATTTTGTAATACATTAGCAAAACAACCGATTGGACTTACACAAAATTCCCTTAGATGTTGGTGCAACAACCTTTAGACGTTAGGGAACTGGTTGTTAAAAAAAACAAATTGTAGGTGAAACAACCAGTTACCCAATGTAAAACTGCAACTACTTCTTAGAAATGGGTATGAAAGCTCTGTTATTCAAATTAATATAGTAAATTAATATATTGTATTATAGGTATTAAGTTTGATAGTCGTGAAAATTGTAAGTGACATATTTACATGTACATGTACACGGTATTGAATATTTGTTAACTTGTAAGAGAAACTTGATTAAAAATAGGGTCAAGCAATTTTCAATTGTGTGTCAACTTAACCTTTAACTCCCAGATCAAATTTGTAATTCTCCTTAATCCTTTAACCCCTGAGAGTGACTAGCATCTAATTTCTCCTTACAATATCACCCCCCAAATGACATATTAAGGTCATGAGAAGCTCTGGATAATGAAACAAATTCTCCTCACCAGCACCTTAGGGAATGTACAGAGAACAGTATGGAGAATATGCATATTAGTGTTCAGGGTAAAGGGTTTAAAGTCAACCATACAATTCTTATGATGTTAGTGCAGAGAATTTAGGTTTGGATCAACTTTTTATCTCCAAATTTCCATTTTTCTAAATTTTCATTACCTACCTAGTTAATATTAATGTGGTTATCAAAAGAAGAAATTCTGTCTTGGTCACTCATGGGAGTTAAAGGGTTAACTCCCATGAGTGACCAAGAAAGAATTTCTCCTTACAATATCAAGCAGATAAGTGATGGAAATAAAAAATATATCAATTAGGGGATTTTTAGTTTATTCATACCAAATTCTCCAAAGTAAACATGTGTACAGTGAAAAAACTAAAAATGATTGTGTATCGTGAATAATTTTGGCCGAAATTTGGAATGACTTGTCAAGCACTTATTCAAGGAAATAAGCCTCTTTCATTTAAGTGACAGGATGTGGAATTTTGGTCCAGGTTTAAAATAGGGTTGGAATAATTTTGTATTTCAATCTGAGACAGGGTAAAGGTTGATTTTAAGAAGAATTCTATCTCTACTGAAGAGAAAGTACCAAGGGGAGCTTCAATACAGGATAGGGCCATGTTTCTCAGGTAAATTATTTCTACTTTTGTTTGATATCGAGAAGGCTTTACTCTGTCTGGTGTCTAACCATATGGTGCTAAATTGACTACAACACAAAGGCATAAATCTGCTTACATGATTTATTTAACATTAATTTGATAAACTTAGGAGTTCTTGCCCTATCTATAAATACTAGTCAGTTAAATCTGATTTGATATTAAGTCTCAAACAAGTTTAAATATGAATATCATATCTTTCAACGGCAGACAAAAACACTTAAATATTTATAATAACTGTAGTAACCTCAAAAAATCAGTAAATAAATGTAATAATATGTTTCACACCAACAACCAACAATAATAAGGTCTTTTGTCTTTGAAAAGCTAAGATTTTTACATATTTACAATTTGGTTTAATTTCATTGACAATTAATATGAAACTATTTGAAAAAAAAAACAAAACAAAACAAAACAAAACAAAACGAACACTAGAAAAAAAAACTTATCCTAGCAACCGAATTTTTCCGCTTATAATCTCCAAAAGAACTTCAATAAAGTCAACAGAAGACTATTTCTTGTGACAGACATAAAATCATAAAATAACAAAGTTTCCTGAGAGGTCCGAGGTTTGTTTGTTTTCTATGCAGTAAGTTTTGCATTTTTACTTCAACGTTATCGGTTCGTTTACCAAAAAAAGACAAAGGAATAAAGGGGTAAGTTTCTAAAGAAACTGTGGTGCTGCGTCGGTGGGAGAGTATAGCAGGTAATTTAGTGTTAACAACTGAGTTGAAAACGTAAATTAGCCACCGTAAGGGCTAACGCTCGAAACGTCAGCTTTTTTACCCTTTACGGTGGCTAATTTACGTTTTCAACTCAGTTGTTAACACTAAATTATCTACAAAAAAAGACACTTTGACATCCTTTGTTCTCAATAAGCTTGTTCATTAGTTCATTTTTCTTCATTCCGATAAGCACTTCACAAAATTAGTAATCTTTCTTTCATTTACAATTTCATTGTCGCTGAGCTGGTTACCTCACATCTTGAATTGTAAATGGATAAGATAATCTTTTTTCCAGTTTTAACAATTATTTGTGAATTAGCGATGCTATATAAAAAAGCGACAGTTAGACTGACTATTGTTAATTAAATTCTTTGCGTGTCGTTTACCTGCCTCTGTGATGTCATGATTATTTGCGAGGTATAACGTGCGTAGCTGACAGTAGTTGTTGTTGATAGCTTCAGCCAAGTGCTGTGCTCCAGTGTCTGAGATGTTATTTCCTGAGAGGATTAACGTGCTTAGTTGACAATTGTTGTTGTTGATGGCTTCAGCCAAGTGCTGTGCTCCAATGTCTGAGATGTTATTTCCCCAGAGGTTTAACGTGCGTAGCTGACAGTTTTTGTTGTTGATGGCTTTAGCCAAGTGCTGTGCTCCAATGTCGGAGATGTTATTTTCTACAAGGTGTAACGTGCGTAGCTGACAGTTGTTGTTAGTGATGGCTTCAGCCAGGTGCTGTGCTCCAGTGGCTGTGATGTTATTTCTTGACAGAAGTATCGCGCGTAGCTGACAGTTGTTGTTGAGGGCTTTAGCTAAGAGCTGCGCTCCAATGTCTGAGATGTTATTTCCCCAGAGACCTAACGTGCTAAGCTGGCAGTTGTTGTTGTTGATAGCTTCAGCTAAATACTTCGCTCCTTCGTCTGTCAATTGATTTGCTGCGAGGTTTAACCAGCTCAGTTGAGATTTACTACATTTTAACAACTTACAAATCTCAAAACAACCTAATGGACCAAAGTTATTGCAATCCAATTCTAAATGTGAAATTTGTTGAACATTCTTAATTACAGTAACTAATGAAGTGCAATCAACAGGCGTGAGGTGAAAATGATCAAAATCTACAAAATTAAAGTTAATTTGTCGTAGTTTTCTCTGAACTATTTCCTCCATCTCACTACTTTCATTAGCACATTTAAATAATGTCACTGCTAAACGTTTTTTATCTTTAGTCGGCCAACAAGTTACTTTCCTTCCTCTCGTTTCCTCTGTCCACTCTTCGTGGCTTACTTTCTCTTCAGTTTCCACAGGAAGAAGGTCTGTGATGATTTCGCTAGGTAGTTTTTCTTTCTCGTTCATTAGTCCTGCTAGAAACTGAAAAACCAGTTGCCATTTGCCGTCCTCTATGTTCATAGAAACAAAGTTCCTTAATTCTGTTTCACTCATGTTTGCCAGGTGCCTTGCAGCGAAAAACTCCTGCACTGTTAAATGAATGAAACAGAATTGTTGTTCACGTTTTAACGGGGCAGTTTCACGGTCGGGTAAGCGGTGAAAGAGAGCGCTACCTTCCATTCCGAGTACTTCGTTTCCTCCAAAGATTAGCTTTCCATCTCTAATTCCTTCAAATGCCATTTTTTCCAGTTTCTCGAACTTCTTTTCAACGTCAGGGGGCAAATCGTCCGATTCAAAGTCTTCACGAATGAAATCTCTGTCGCGGAATTCTTCGCTGTGTCTTAAGTAAAAGATTTTCACTGCTTTCTTGTAAATATCTGTTAATTTCGTTGGTAGGCTTAGACTCTTAGAACCATAGAACTTCACCATTTGAAAGAGAGTTGAGCAAATGATGAAGCAACTCGCAGGAACGTAGCATAGAGAGAGAACGTTCATGTTACCGCGAACGTGTCGCCATAATGTTTCGCCCGCATACTTGTCCTCTTCAGCAAATTTGGTTACGTACTCTTCGACTTGTTCGGATGAGAAGCCGAGGATCTCAAAGACTTTGTCGAAAGAAAGACGTTCGATGCATGACAAAGCCGTAGGTCTTGTGGTTGTCAAAACGGCAGCTCCGTTGAGAAGTTTCCCAGTCGCAAGCTTCTCGTAAAGACCGTGAAGGGGCATCTTCTCGTCAACGCGGTTTCTGAATTGAGGCTTGAAGTTTTCCTTCCTGATCTTTGAGTTGTGTTTGAATTCATCGATTCCATCGAAAATAAGGAGAACTCTTTGGGGGTTCTTAAGGATGTAATTCCAGACTACATCATCCATGTGATCTGAGGGAGAATGTTCTGACAATGTGAGCAGTTCCCTGAGGCTAAGGTCGGTTGCCGCGTTGAATGCTCTGAATTTGATTAAGAAAGTAGCATCAAAATGGATTTTGGCATCAGGTGTTTTAAGGAATACTTTGTTAAATGCCCAGTCTCTTAAAATTTTGGAACAGCAAAGTGTCTTTCCGATTCCGGGACGACCAACAATCAACACTTTTCTGTCTTCGTTGTTGATAATGTCCTCCAGCCCTCTAGGTGTTATGTTTTTCTCACCCGATCTGGCGTAGACTGCCAGTTTCTCCCATCTGTCTCCAGAAAAGTCATATTCGGCTCTGTCTGGAACAACGACAAGTTTTGTGTAAATCTGATCTAGAGTCAAATGTTTAGCTGGGCGTCCTTCGCCGGGAGTACTTGAAAAAGGCGACCGGAGTTGGGGAGGCTGATTTGTCTCGTCTTTAATAATTTTCTTTGTATTCTCCATGAATTCCTGAAGCGTATTTTGCGAGTTGCCATGGGAGGGTTTCAGGTGAGCTTTTAGAAAGTTTGAATTTTTCATAAAACTATTTTCTTTCCACGCACGTAGAAATAAATAGACGGTTTCCATCAGAATGCCAAATAGAAAAATTCCGTTCATGACAAGGACAGCGCGCATCCAAGAGCTTTTCTTAGCTGCTCGTTGATTATGACACTCGTATGCGGAGTTTTGCATGACGCCAGTAGAATTCCTAGGCTGATTCTCGCCAGAGGTTGGATAACAAGAAAAGCTGGAGGGAAAGTCCAGAGGATAAAGAACCTGAGTTTGTAGGACCATAAAGAGAACTCCCAAAACAATCCTTGTGAAAAGTTGACAGCAGTAAGCGATAAACAGCATTCTTCCAGCCTTCTCGTGGTCGGGCGACTGTCTCTCGAGATCACCGTTACAAGCGCTTAGCGACAGTTGATCGACTGTGGGGCTCGCTATTCGGGAGTAAATAGCACAAACAGTTCCAATGAGGAAAAAGTTCATGATTACGAAGCCATAGGTAGGAAGAGCGTGTCTATTATACTGCTTCTCGTATAACTCGAAACATTTTCCACGGACTAGGTCGATGTTTTCACTCTTCGCCACGCCACAGCGGAAATCATACCTGGATTCGCCGTTTTCTGCGTCTGCAAAAATGCCAAGGAAGATTACACCGATCAGGATCCAAATAACAATTGCGGCATGGCTAACTGTGTTAAATGTTTTTGGTGCAATTAATTCCTTGAGATTATCCATTTTTAGAGTTTGTATTCTCACTGTTTTCGATTATATGAAAATCGCATTATATCGCAAGTTGAAGTAATGAAAGAGTGGTGGGCTTCCGGTCAGTCATTGCTCCAGATTTTATGGTTTATTTATGGAAAGAACATCAATTTCCATTCTTGGCAAAGTTACGGTTGCCAACGAGAAAATGTTTTGTTTACACATGCCATCTTTTTCTCGAATATTCAGGAAGCTGATATAGGAAACTGAGACAGGAAACTGAAATGGACACGTGCTGCTAGATTTAATCCGAACAAATAGACAATTACAAGTATGGCGAAGGCTTTTGCTTTCTAAGGCAAATAGAACGTGGCATGTAGTAGCTTCACCACAAAAGAAACAGTGACTTATCACTAAACATTTACCTTCACCACCCTCTTCCACCAAGGCCAAAGTGATGTACTGACTAGGTGTGTGCCTTCAAAAATGACTTGGCCAGTTTTCAAAATCGTGTGCTTTTTCGACTGACTTGTACGACTACCAATCGTGATACAAAAGTGAAGACACAGGTGACATTATCGTGCGAAAATGAAACCACGAATTTTCAGCGTCATATGTTGTCTATTGTACTGCTTTTTATAGATTTGCAGAATGCAAAGTACCTTGTCATTTGTTTTCCTTAAACGAAAAAGGAATAAGAATTAGCGGCACTTCAAGTGGAGAAACGATCTTCGCAGGCTGCAATTGAAGCAGTTGCAGAAAAGTAGCTCACAAAGTTCAGGTTTCGACGGGATTCGGACCCATGCCTCCCAGACACTAGTTGCACGGCCGCTCCAATCAATTGCGACTCACCTAAGAGCCTAAGTAAATCTGCCTCCCTCCCTTCATATGCCTTCGTAGCTCAGGTGACAGACACCAAATTGGCGTTTGGGAGACACACGGGTTTGAATCCTACTCAGGAGCTAGTGAATTTTATCAGGCTTCTTATCTGCGGTTGCTTTAATAGCAGTTAGCCTCCAAAGATCTTTTCTCAAATTGTACCCTGCTGGTACTTAATTTCACGGATACGGCATTTCGCGGGGTTTTATTTTCGTGATTTCAACCGACAAGGCCAGCAATTATGAGAAAAGGCATTAAATCTCGCGCCGATTTAAGCGTTCGGAACTTCATTTTTTTAATTTTAAATTGTCTTTACTTTTGACGACTGCTCGAAAGATGTCCTAAAGAAAACGGATTTTGAGTCTTTTACATGTTTGATTTTCTATTTTGTTGCTTCTAGGCGTTGTTTTCCTAGCCGCTTTTCATTAATCTACAGAACAACCTCCAAAATTGTACACCCCCTTAAATATTTTCAAAATTAATATTCTCCTTTTAAAAAACTGGAAACCGAAAAATGCCTCCAACAACAACAAAATATCTCGGTTTTAAATGACAGCCGCTTTTTTCTCAACAAATTTCGCTGAATTTTAAACCTCGTGCGCTTGAGCCCGCGTCATTCACCCTATACCTGTGACGTAGCATGTCGTTATTTAGCTCTGCCTGCTCGACCCCGTTCCGGGCCTCTCGCCGACTCGCATTGCTTAATACCATGACTCTCTTGCGGGCAAAGAAAAACTCGTGCCTAAGCGACGATGGCCTTCTCACAGGCTGCACAAAAACCAACATCTGGAATTCACTTTTCCGCATATTCAATAAGCCTCGTTTAGTAACATTTTGGTAGCAGAAATATAATAGACCACACACTGCTGCGCTCACTGTCGGTTCAGAAGGTTAATTTGGTTAACTTCAATTGCATACCCTTGGTTGAGATTTTTGATGGACGTTTTCCCTAGAGCGGTGTCAACCGAGCTGTGTGCGACGACTCCCTGACCGGCATAAAATGCTCCCTTAATGTTCCATCTTAAAACTGAACAAAGAGAGTATGTTTCTAAAGAAACTGTCATGTCATGCTGTGTCGATGGAGATATTACAACATAATTTTGGTTTCATCAACTGAGCTGATAATGTAAATTGGTCTCTAAAGAAATTTCTAAAAGTGACACTTCAGCTCTACGCCTTCGTTAGAGCGAAGGCCCCCCCTTTTTTTTTTCAAACTTATTGCCTGTGAAATTGTGTTGCATAATCTTTGTGGACTGACTCTGTAAAACTCTGAAACGAGATCTAACATCACGTATGGCGACTTAGCACCCACTTACTAAATTTCAAAGCAAAAACAAGTGTGTATTGATGCTCAAAATATAAAATATTATAAGCCGAATTGAGTAACCAGAATAACATTAATTAGTCAGTTTACAATATTTTATTTACAGAATGATTGAGCACCCCAAATTGTTTTTCGACAAGGTGAGTTTCTGTAATGAGACTTTAAAAAAAGTTATCATATAAATGATTTAACTTGCATCTACAAGTTATTTGTCACAAAAACTCGCTCTGGATATTGTTCAGCAGTATTGTGTAATGCGACAGTATTTTGCAATTTATAGTTCAAACAAGAGCCGGTAAGTTTGTTTGTAAAGTCTGCGGTTAAAAATACATTAACCTTAATTACCCGAACAGTCATTCTGTTTTTCATTTGCGATCTAAAAATCAGCCATCTTTCCTATATGCTATTTACTAACACGAACCTTTCAAAACTGTTGATCCTAGCAGTATGCTGGACACTTGTTACATAGAAACCTACAAATGGCCTCTCAAGGGTCTCTGTGAATCAGAGGAGAGCCGCAGAACGAAGGTCTGAGGTTCGATTTCCCAGGGGGGACTTTTACTGCCACCCCTTAATTAACGAACGCCGTTCAGCAAGTTTTCGTTTGCAAGTGGCCGCCTGCAAACCTCAAAAGAAAAATGCGCGCAGATGAATCATTGACATGGCAATCAAGAGGGAGGGGGAAGGGTTAAGAGGGGGGAGGGGTGTATGCGATCAATTGTTTACTTAGATATGAAACGAGAAAACGTGACGGCGCGTACCAACAAAATCTGGCACGCTCTCGGTTGCAGCTTACTACCAAAGTAGAAATAATCCCAAAACCATCAAAAAATCTTATTTACATTAGCATCTGTAAAGCCTTGTGTAAATCGTGCGTATTACAAATTCATTCAAATTGGTCAGTTTCTTTAAATTCCAAAGAGGAACAAGCTCTAATTGACTTAATTGTCATGGATTTCGCTTGTAACAGTTGCCAAGAACAAGTTAAATGATTTTAAAGCTGGTTTATATCTCCGAACAATGACAATGGTGCATTCAAGTTTATCCGAGCTAAGTAATTGACAAAACATCGTATATTAAGTAACTGAAAAACCATCAAAGGTCGAACGTTGATAATTCATCATCTGATTTTTAAATTCTAACAACAGCTAGAATATCGGTGATATCTCCAAAAGTATTGCACAGGCAAATGGTTGAGTACCTAGCAGGTGATGATTTCGGTAAATTAATAGCGTTTAATTCAGAATTTATTTAGTCTCAAAAGCAAAATATATAAATTCTTATTTTCATTCTTTATTTTTTCATTAAAACTATCTACAGAATCTCACTTAAAACTGGTCTAAGGTGTACATGTGATAGGCTGTGTTTCAAAAACTAAAACAGTCGAGGCTGCATCTCTCGTATTATTCATTTTCCATCAAGACTATGAACAAAATTTAAGTTTAACTAGAGGCGAAAGGTTGTGTTTAAAAAACATATCAATGTGAGATCTCTCGTAGTATACATTGAAAACATCTTATGCATTGTTTGTACAATGTTCAACAGATTGTCACTTCAAACCGCAATCAACAGTTTAAGATGTAAGTTAATCACACTAGCACAGATATGCACTGTTTGTAGCACACATCGTCCCGCAAAAGATACTTGCGGATTGTCTTATTTTGTACGCGCAGCAAACTTCAAAGGGTCCAGGGTTGAGTGTTCAATCCTCAGTGCACGGGGTGGAATGAGTATTGAGGTGTTTTGAAGTTGAGTTGGTGGTCGGGATGCCTCAGTTTTAATAGGAGCGCTATTAAACCCAGGCACTGCCATCCTCAGGAAACAAGCTCCTCGTAAGATCTCTGCTTGCTCATGTTTTGGCAAGTCTTTCACGAGCCTAACTGTCTTCTGCCAGCGATTGAACTCTCGGGTTAAGGAAGGCCTCTCTCCTGCTACAGTAGCTCGGCGTTGCCTTCTTTGGATTGGAACAACGGCCTTCCGTCCCTCGTCGGGTGCTGCTTCGCAATCATCTTTCGGGACACTTTCGGATTCCTTTCGCTTGCAACCCTCAAGCACAATAGCTTCTAATTCAGGAACAAGGTACTGCGAGACTTTTCGCTTTAGAAGGGCGTTATTGCAACTCTTCAAATTTTCTTTGTCTTCTTTTAGATCCCACGCGTTTAATCTTCTTGGGGCGTCCTCAGATTCTGCGTCCTCCCCCACAAATATCAAGCTAGGAATTGGGGCCACAACGTCTGATACACTGCGACGGTACTTGGGCTCGGACTTTTGGGCTGAAGCGATCCTGGGAACATGTACATAATTTGGTTGACTGCTAATACTTGGAGCTTTGCTTTCAACTGGAGCATGGTCTCGCTCGGTAGACTTTAGTGTCAGGGGAACGCACTTTTCTAACAAACTTCTACGAGATTTGGGCATGGAAGTTGTGCAATCGACGCTCGGCTCAGCTCTATTCAGAAAATGTGGATTCCTGCCTTGCTTTGGTTTCTCAGCCAACCTTGGTAAGGGGCAAGCACCATTTTGACTGACTTTGGGAGGTGGTCGGCATTGTTCGCCATTTTTCGCATCATAGTACTTTGCGATGTACAAGTGCTGGAGGGCAAAGCTTGACATTTTGGCAGCTGATTCGCGAAGAATCTTCTTTTTCATTTTTTCGATCTCGTCCAGCCTTTTGGACAGCGACTTCTCCTCGCACGGGTTTTTGCTTAAAAAGAGCAATAGACAAATAACTCTTCATTCTATCGCCTTGCGTCCGTCTTCAGTTCTGTGTCAGTTGGTGCTGGCTCTGTTCCTCTCGCTGTAACTTCTCCGGTACAGGAGCGGAAAATTTAAACTCATTAGTTAATTAAGTAACATGTAGTTGTTTGAGCAAAGGCTCAGCATTTCAATAAACGGGGTTGTTTATTTACTTTGACCAGGCTTACATTAATTCTTGTTTGCACAACATCTTTTTGCTCCTTCCGAAAATTGTAAACATGCATGCGCTTGAGATCTTGTACAAAGTGTAGAAACATAGGTTTGCCTCTGTATTTCACTTTACCTCTTGTTGTTTATTATATTACTTTTATAAAGGGTTGTTTTCATTCCTTTTTACACAATGATACGGGTATGAAGTTGCAAAAATGATCGGAAATAATTTGAAAATATACCACGTGCCGTTTGAAACGTGACTGCACGAAACTGGTCAAAAAAGAAACGTGCATACATGACATATTGATTTCCATTTAAATTGCCTCTGGACTTCACTCTGCCTGTGGCTGTTGTCTGCACGGTCCAAGAAAAGTATTTTAATTTTTCCTTTTTAAACGTTGACATGGATATGAAATATAAAACGGATGGCAATTAAACTTCGAACCTGGATTACGTGCCCTTTGGACCCGTGACCCTAAAGTTGACTTTACTGAACTGTGCAAACATAGGTATCCGTTCTGTTTTTCACTCTCGATCCCTGTAACATTTTCAGTAGTTGTTCGTGAATAGAGTTCTAAGTTTTTCTTTTTAAGTTCTGGCCTGGGTTCAAAATTGAAAAACTGCCGCGAATGGAAAATTGATCACGTGCCCTTTCGACCCGTGACCTTGGGGGCTGCTTGGGAAGGAAGTGTTCAAACATAGTCCCGGTTCTTAGTGCTTCTGTATCTCGTCCTTACGGCTACGGTTAACTGTATCGTTTCCGTATAAAGTATAAATTGTTCCCTTTTTAAAGCGCTGACTTGAGTATGAAAAAAGAAAAAAGCACTTAGGCAAAAGTGGAAATTCCGTAGTTAAAATCGCTGGCCATCTAAGGTCATACAACTTAACTTGTTACATAACTGAGTATCTGTTATGTAATTACGTAACTGACATGGTCACGCTTAAGCCAGGAGATCTTTGAAAAAGAAAACTACGCATGTAGGCACAGACTGAAATGAAATTCGATTATCACAGCTATTATAACTAAGCTAGTCCTAAATGTAATACTTGCTGCGTTTTTTTTTTGAAATTAGAAGCACTGTTCCCCGTGCACATGACTGCTCACGTGGCCGGTACAAAAAAAGGTATCCTCAGCGTACTTGTGGGTGGTGAAGTACTGGCCGTTGTGCATCGTGTGTGGGCATCGTCGTGTGGGCTTGTTGTGTATGACGCAGTACTCTCTTGTACAACTAAGACTTTTTCACACCACGTCGCTTTCTTTTTAACAAACTGTGCTATGAAGAGGTTATAAACGAACATGGCTGAACGTTTAGAAAATATTCCGTAGTTTTATCGCAAAGGGGTACAATGTCAATGACACTGACCCGTTGGTGACGTAACGCAGTAAAACACCACATACTCATTTGCATCACATTACGTACTAAAATATTGACAAAAAAACTTAAATGAAATGCAAAGCACAAAGCCAATTTGACAGATTGTATCATCACCTCTGGATCTTCTGATGATCCGATCTCGTCCGCGCTCTGAGACCACCTTGAGCAAACCACAACGACGACGGCATCGAGGACGTAGCAAATTAAATGATCTAATAGGCAGAACAATAGCCAAGCATGTGTGTTGTTTAATTTTGTGTATTTTAAGCCGTCCCCTGCAAAATAACAGCATGAAATCATCAAACTTTGTGTGGCCTCAGGACGGAAACTCCGACGGCAAATTATTAAAGGTTATACAACTGTTTCGAGAAAGGTTATCGGAAAAAATGACAAAAATGCAATCGGCAATCTCGAATAGTTATCTCGGTATCCGGCGATCAATAAACTTTTATAGGTCTAATAAATAATGATTAAAAAATCATGATCAAACCAGCTTTGCCTTCTCCGTTACTGTGACTTTTTCATAGATTTCCCTGAAATCTTGAGGTGAAGGAACCGTGACCTGAAGACAACCCACAATACCTTTCGGGGTAATTGCGTGGCGCGGCTTGTGTAGGAGGACGGTTGTAAGCACGTCTTAGTAAGCCATGGCTTAAAAAAAGACGAAAAACAACTGGAATTAATGAAATTGTAGCTTTTTCGCGGCTTACTTCAGATGCAGCTCGCGTTAGATGCGAACTTAGACTGTGCAAGCGCAATTTTCTTCCTGCGCTTGCGCAGACTCGGGTGCAGGCCGTAAATCCGAGGGGGAAAAAACGAGATTCTGTAACTTACCGTATGGACCGTTATGTTATCTCTGGGTTCGAAAAAAGGGAGAATATTTCAATTCAAACAAACTATTATAACCTGTCTTAGAGTGAAATTCAGCACGCTAAATTGACCTATCATAACCTACATACAAACTGGGAGATACAATAACATCATGAGGTGTATTTCCGTCGCTTAATTACATAATAGTTGCAGAGTTATATAACAAATGACGCGAACTTTGATGGTCAGCGACTTGCTCGGAATTTTCCATTTTAATGCAGTACGTTGATTTATTTCATATTCATATTTAATCTTTATACATCAATTATACAGTTGAAAATAACTGGCAGAGTGAAACGCAGAGGCACAAGGAGCGTAGACCCAGTTTTACACAATTCCTTCAAAACTGTCGCCCAGGGCACGGTTCGAAAGGGCACGTGATCTAATTTTTTATTTCTTCGCTGCTGTTTTTCAATTTCGTACCCCTGTCATTGCACAAAAGAAAAACTTAAAACTCTGTAAATAAATAATACCCGAAAAAGTCACAGGGAGAGTGAAAAACAGTGGCAATTAAAACGGAAAACTATGTTTGCACACCTCGGGTCCAAAGGGCACGAAATCTCGTTTCGTTTCTTCGCTTACACGTTTTTCTTTTTTATTCCCATGTCAGTTTTTAAGAAAAGAAAAATCAAAAACCCCCTTCATAAACGATATGGTGAACAGAAACAGGCAAAGTAAAAAACAGAGGCAATTATAACCGAGACCTATATTTGCACACTTCACTAAAAACAACATTTAGTGTCACGGTTCAAATAGCACGGACCCCAGTTTCGATATTTCTTCTCCTGCGTTTTTCTGTTTTAAACCCACATCAGCACTGCTCAAAAAAAAAGGAAAGATAACATCCCTATTACACTCATTTACGATATTGAGAAGAGCAACAGGCAGAGTGAAATTGAAAGGCAATTAAAATGGAAACCATTGTTTGCACAATCCCTCAGGATCACTTTCAGGGTCACAGGTTCAAACGGCACGTAATATATAGCTATTTTTGCAGCGTTTCTTTAAATTTCATTGCAGGCTGCCTTGCGAGAAATGAATTTGAAATATAATACGTGGATGATAAATAACATGCTAGACATTTTCGTATGCTAGACATTTTTCGCGGAATGCAGTAACCAGGTTTTTGTATCTTTTATGAATCCGCTTTACGTCAAGCTGTGAAAAGGTAATTCAATTGACTTATTTTAGAGGCCATCATAATTTATTGCCTGGGGGGGAGGGGTCTAGGATCTTGGGGAGATCACGTGGTTTTCAAGGGAATGGAGGGGGGAGATAAGCCTTCGCCAAAAATAGGTCTTAATGGAACTTACGGAAAGAAAAGCGAGTTTGTTATTAATAAGGGTGACCACGATAACTTTTGGTATTTATCCTAGATTCAAGTAGTCTCGCACCGACATCTACCTTGGCAAAGCAATTGTAAAGTTACAGTTACACGGTAGGATCTAGTTACAAGAAAAAGATTTACCAAACGATCTAAAAATAGCTTTTCTGCGCTGTAACAGAAAAACTCCTGGGCGATGTCACCTTCAATATACAATTCATAATATCTAAATATTTAACTTTCTCTCTAGTCGTTATTAAGCCTTCACGGTCACTGTATGGACTTCCATAGATGCAGCCGTCAATAAATTTTTTTTCTAACTCATGGGAGCTCTCTAATTAGGTACGTTTCAACATCGTCTGATTAACACTGCTAATCAAGCTTTGAAAAGGTAAATTCATATAGCTCATCCAGTACTTAAAGATGAAAAAGAAACTAGAAATGACTTAAGTTGTAACTGAATTTAAGTATCTAAAGCTAGTTACGCAGAACGAAACGTGATTTTTTTTATGAAGGCAAAGTACGCAAATAGTATTAGTAAAATACTCAGTATTTCTGAGGTAGAACAAAAAAGTTATCGCAGTTTTTCTTCTTGAAGGTTTCAAAATCCTCGGGCGTGTCGATCTTGTGAGTTTGCGAGTTTTCCCATTGCTTCTAATAAATACAACCATGGCTGCCCCAAAGAAAGTAATCAATTGAGCTGTTTCTGGGGTTTATTGACCGAAACAAGCAGCTTCTTTTAGGAGTCAATGATTCCGAGATACAAATCTACACGCGCGTGTCTATTTAAGCTAGCCACCAGCTTTCTCTCTAGCAATTTTCTTGCAACTCGTTCCCGTCTGGGCTCTCCTAGTGAATTTCATGATAATCTTTTCATCTACTGACTTGTCATACCTGGGTATGAGATGTGCGGTCGATATATCGTCGACATCGAGTTCCATGTCTGTCCATTTGCAAGCAGTTCGATACAAGAGAAACGATTCATTTGGTTTAAGACCATTAAATTATTTCTTAAATTCTTGTAGTACAGAAAATCAGCCGACAGGGTAAACAGATTTCACAGAATAATCGAAGCAGGTGATATTTCGCGTACAGCGATATACAAAAACTGTGATAGGCATTGAACCCTTGCTCAGAAGTGTTGGGATACTTTAACCCGTGAATGTAGTTCAACTGACTTGGTATAAGTGAATCACTAATTCCAAGAAGATCCCTCGACTCACATTTACTTATAAACCACACGTAAATGTTAGGCCTTATCCAAAACAATCCTTCAACTCCCACTGCAGATATTCCCAGCTGATCTGTTAACAGTCCTACGTAGGTATCATCCGGTCCAATTCGAGTAACGTGACTAAAGACGAGCTTTCATCAGACTATTATCCACAGTTTTGTAAAGGAGCTACAAAGCTCGATAAGTCGAGCATTTTTGGAAGTAAATTCGCCAACAGAACATACATAGCTCCTTTACAAAACTGTGGATAATAGTCTGATGAAAGCTCGTCTTTAGTCACGTTATGAGAACCCCCTTTTTCTCTTACTACAAGTCTTAAGCCGTGAGTCTTTTTCTTTTAGCCGTGAGGTTTTCTCTTTTGTTGTGAGTCTTTTCTTTTTGCCGTGAGGTTTTTTCTTTTGTCATGAGTTAATTAAGTTGATAAAGGGTGTACCCAAAGTGTCGTCCATTTTTACAGATTAACGAGCTTCGTTCTTTCGAACAAGTTTCTTCATCATGAATTTAGTGCAGAGGATGAAAAGGAGAAATTATTACAAGTACAATCACCTTGAATAATCACCTTTAAAGGAGAAGATGTCAAGGAAATCTACTTCAAATCCATTGTACCAGCGGTAACTTATGGTGTTGTGGTGTGGAGAAACTGCAGTTACTCTTTTATGGACTCTTTAAATCCTGTTCAAGTGAGAGCTGTACGAGTTATCCACCAGGATAAAAGCCTTGAAAAGCTAAATTGGTTGCCAATTTCTTATATATACAAAAGAAGACTCCTTCTCCGGAAGCATGATATTTTAAATGATTAAGTCTTACGTCCCCCTTTTCATTTGAAGTTAGGCGACAGACCATCACGTAGGGGTGGGTTACAGATTGAAATCCCTGGGGTGAAGTACAAAGTGGAATGGAATCAGCACAATACAGAGGCCCTGTAATCTGGAATTTTATTACTAGGTTATTAAATTTTAATGCAAACGTTCAAAAAGACAGTTTAAAAAACATTTTACGTAGGCTGTCACAAAACATAAATAGCTTCTCATTCGAAGCACCAATGATAGCTATGAAAGACCGAGATTTTGTATATTTTTAAGTATTATTATAATGTGCGTAAATTTCTAGATTAGTTTGTAATTTTTTTTTGTCAACGAACCTCATTTTATTGACTTGTACTGAATTCAAATACCATAGGGTGATTTTACAAATTATTTTCTTTATTATTTCACATTTTATTTCAGTGTTAATTGTAGGTCCACATCAGCCTCATGGCTGCCACTTTTGTAACCTACATCACTAAATAAAATGATTGATTAAAAAGAATTGTATGAACAAGAGTAAAACTAAAAATAAAAAGAGTTCTTTCCTGGTCGTGAACTCGACATGGGATCAAACCAAAATCTAGAGTTGTAGGGATCGAAAGTACAGGAAGGGAAAGTTGCAGGAAATTTCTGTACAGAAATCAATTTTAACCAGAGCTGTACTATTCAGTAGATTCTCTACTATTAGGCAAATTAACGTTGTTTCACAAAGTACAATTGGACAATACTTACCGAAACAGATAGTTACCGTGGATACTGAACGGCCTGTTTTCATGCCGAATTCGTGATGAGAGAATGTGTTTTTTGATGAAAGTTGATAACAGCTTGTTTTAAGTATCTTGTCATGTTAAATATACTTTTTTCTCACAATAAGAGAAGATGACAATTACCGTTAGACTGCGTGTAACATAAGATAGTTTCAAGCAAGTTTCTTACCAATATTTGGAAAGAAATCGTTGAGAAGGTTAGATCTCTTTAAATTGCTTTGACAGCGGCAGTTGTCTCGTCTTCTTGCTTGTAAGCTACAATATTCTATCTCGGTCCGGGGTTGGTTCCTCTTGTTGGTAAATTTCAATATTCCACAGATGTTTTTTCCTTCAGTTAATTTATATTTGAGGTGTTTGGCCTTTGCTTGGCGTATCTCAGTTGTTATCTCGTTTTTGAGTTTCCTCAGCCTATTTCGTAGGATCTTTTGTATTAATTGCTTCTATGAAAAGCATAAATCTACATTACATTTGTGTCTAATTGTTTTGCTAATTTTTGTCTAATTGCACGATAACGACATGCTTCGCATATTCACGTCTTTGAACGTACGGGATGTGAGTGTTGCATACATCTTTCAACAAACCAGGTAGCATCGTCTTTGTCATGCAATCCCCCAAAAATATGGATAGGAATCATTTGAATCAAAGTTCCAAAGATTTCTACTTCCTTCAATATGGGAAGTGGTATTTTGTTTCCAAATCCCAATGTAGCGCAAACCAGACAGCGATGAGATATATTTGGCCGCCGAACTCTAATAGATAGATAGACGTTTATTAATAATACCTTAATAGCAGCTGGAAGCTGAATTACAAAGGTGTACAAATTATATAATAGAACTATACAATAAAATCAAACCTAAAAGGGAACTAATTTACATATGGGCCCATATACAATTGTAATAGATGTCAATTAAAATGTCTTGCGCTTGCTGGAATGAAAGTATCTCTGAACCGATTTGTTTTAAAGGAAACTCTAAATGGTCTGCGTCGTCGTAACTCCCTAAGTTGATCTCGGTTGTCGAAAGGCAGTAAGTGGTACAAACAATCCAAGGGATTGGAGACGATGTTGTTAAAGAATTTTAAGCAAAGGTCTTCCCTCCGATCCCTTAGGGTTTTCAGCTCTGCCATCTGAAGCACTTCTCTATAATGATTATCATAACCGTATATAATTTTCAAGGCTCTCTTTTGGACCCGCTCTAAACTTAAGCTCAAATAATCGGGGAGACTATAATGGTAGACCTGACATCCATAAAGTAAGACGGATTGAATGCAAGCAACATAAAAATTCACTAATTCTGGTGATGGTACCTTAGCTCGCTTTAACTGAGTTAAAAAGTAAAGGCGTTTAGCGGCCTTTTTAATCATCTCAGTAACGTGAGTGTTCCACTTGAGGTTGTCTTGAAAATACACACCCAGTAATTTCACGACACTAACGGCGCTAACCTTAGAGCCATTAATTTCTATGAGATCGTAGGAAGGAGGGGAGCGCACGAAGGAAACTCTTAGCTCATTACATTTTTTCGGATGAAGTTGAAACGAGTTAAGTGTTGACCAGGTAGCTACTTCGTTTATCATAGACTGAGCATTGCTAGGACCACCCTTGCTTATGATTTCATACACTGTCGTGTCATCTACATATTTTATACAATCACTGGCTGATGGTACTTTCAAATCATTTATCATAACCAAGAATAGCCACGGTCCCAATTTTGTTCCCTGCGGTACTCCTGCTCGGACCGATCCCCACTCTGAGAGACAATCATGTGCAAGTTTGACCCTTTGTTTCCTATCTTTAAGAAAGGCTATTATCCAATTAATGATGTAAGGGTTGATGTTGTAGGTCGAGAGTTTCGATAGCAAGAGGCTGTGATCTATCAGATCGAAGGCTTTTCTATAGTCCAACGCAAAGATCCGCACGGTGTTCCCCGTTCCGTCTGTTGCTTGCGCCCAATTGTGCATCAGGTTTATCAATGCATGCGCAGTGGAGGATCCTGGAATACACCCAAATTGATCGGGTTCCAGGCGTTTCAGAAGTGCTGGTTTCACATGTTCATGGACGACGTAGTGCTCGGCAATTTTGGACAACGTTGGTGTCAGTGAAATAGATCTCAAATCTTTCGCCGCATCCTCAACTATCTTTGTTTTGGGAAGAGGGGTGATGTTTGCACATTTCCAAAAGTCCGGTAAAGTCCCTTGACTAATCGAGGAATTGATGATACAACGAAGAGGTTGAGCGAGCTCAGGAGCGAATTCACGCAAGACCCAGTTTGGGATATTATCTGGGCCCCCGGCTTTGGAGGAGCTGACCGTACTAAGGCATTTGAAGGTAGCTTCCAGTGAAATAATGGGAGTTTTAAAACCCTCAGTGCTCACAGTTTCGATATTATCTAAAAGTGGGTCAAACGAAGCTTGAGGTTCTAGCAGAGCTGTGTTGATTTCATTAGCCAAGATCTTAAGGTTGATTGAGGTAGCTGGTTTACTTGCTAGGAGCTGATTTGCGATACTTGTAGATGTTTTGTTCATTCCACATAACCGCCTACATTCGGACCACCACATTTTAGGATTGTTTTCGGTCAAAACGCTGACTTTAGTGTTGTAATAAGAGCGTTTGCAGAGCTTCCGTTCCCTGTTTACTTTGTTCCGGTAGTAGTGGAACAATGGTTTGTTGTCTTGGTAATATGCTCTTTGATGGTGTGCTATAAGTGCCTTGAGTTTGGGTGAAATCCATGGTGCGTCGTTTCGGTGGAACTTAACTCGCTTTTTGGGAAGGATAGAATCTAACCCTATGTGAATGAGGTCACTGAAGTGAGCATACTGTTCTTGAACGCTATCTATAGTGTCGATTAATGACCAGTCGACCCCCGTCATATAACGACCAAAAGCCTGTTTGGACTCAGCGTTAACAGCACGTGTAGTAACCGTTCTGTTTGCAGGAATATTGGCCTTCGATCTAATTTTTGGAAACAAACCAACAGTACAATGATCGGATAGTCCGAAGGGCGGGAATGGAGAAGGTTTCTCGTAGTGTTCTGTAAGATTAGTTAGCACTTTGTCGAGTGTACGATCCCCTCTTGTTGGAAAATGGACGACTTGCGTGAGGCGGAACTGCTTAATAACTGGTGAAACATTCGCCCTGTTCCAGTCGCCAGCGAGAATTATACCTGCGCCAGGGATATCACTCTCTATCCTAGAGAGAGAATCCATCATGTAATCAAGGAGGGGCTCATCTTTGGCAGGCGGTGGAGGATGGTATACTGTACCAATGATAAGGCAGCTATAACCCCGGGGCAATCGGTTGGGCGTGATTTTGGCCCACAAAACCTCAGGGCCCTCGGGGTCAGGAAACTCATAGTCCCGTAGAATTGAGAATTTGATGGAATCTTTTACATATAGAGCCACACCCCCATGTAGCTTGTGGGTCCTATCTTTGCGTATGATGTTGTAGCCACTAATGTCAACTACGCTGTCGTCAATAGAATCTTTCAGCCATGTCTCCGTTATACAACAAAGATCAAACTCGTGGGTGTTCAAAAAAATACGAAGTTCGTCTATTTTTGGTGCCAAACTCATTACATTAGACACAGCTATTGACGGTACGAACTGCAAGGTGTTTTTCTTTGCGTCGATGTTTCTCTTAGGCTTGATAATAGCCAGATTATTGAAATTGACGGCTCTTTCTTCTGTGTAACGGCTCGAGGAAACACGCGTAGTTACTCTCACGGGAATTGTTGAAGGTCTCGGTAAAGCGTGATTATTGAACCGTAAAGATTCATTCAAGATGGAAGAGTTATAGCAATTAACAGTTCTTGGTCTTATGTAACTACTGGAGATGGCGCGTGTGGTTGTTCTCACGGGAATTACTGAAAGCCCCGGTAAGGTGTGATTGTTCGACTGTGAATAATTATTCAAGGTTGAAAATTCATTCGTTTCTGAAGAATATTTGCTTCGGCCTGTATTTAATTTTGTTTTAGTAAGTCTTCCGGACCGTTTCCCTCGGTACTTAAAAATTCCATCCGCTCGAATGTTCTTAAATAAAACTGACCGTCTCTCCTGAAGGCTGTAATTTTTCCGGAGCGACACCAGTTCGCGCCGAGAGTACTGTAGGGTCGTTGTTTGGCGAATTGGAGAATCAAGCTGCCGAATTAAATCTCGAGTGGCTCTCTGCCGGCTACCAATGGCGATAATAGATTGAGCAGGACCGGGGTTGGTCGAAATATCAACGTATACCGTGATGTCTAATGGAGGGTCGTGGCCAGGGATGACTAAGGAGACAAACCCGTGTTTAGTGTGCTTCTGCATTGGAACTCTTGATCGATGAAACCCATCTTTGACGATACAGGTGCATTTCTTCTTGAGTTGAACAGCAGTGTGCAGGGGTTCCCACCTTGATTTAAAAGTATCCTCGAAGGATAATAAATGGTTTAGAAATGCAGCGCTTAAACAGGATAGAATAGTGATAGAAACTAGAGCTACTCTAAAAGTGGCCGCCATGATTGGCGCCTAATTAACATTCCAAATACGTTTCATTAACTTCACCTAAGTGGCAAAAATAGCGTCAACAAGAGAATTTCTCGTGCAGGTGAGACGACTTGGTTCTTCAATATCATTCTGGCGCCGTTTGGATAATGCTATCCACTGGATAAATCCATACCCGGTGAATAACTTAATACTTTATATGAACACTTATCCGTTGGATAGCGTTATCTGCCCTTTAAAAACCTGGTCCTGGATGCTAAACTCTTCAAAGAGACTTAGCAGCCTCCTCGTCTTGGTTGTAATAGCTTCGAAATCAGGAATTTTTTGAGCAGCAGTGTGGTCCTCCATTATAAGGATAAGGCTGTATGAAGTATTTCGAAAACCTGAGAAGCCAAAGATACCAAAATGACATAATGGTGGAATTATAAATATTTAATATTCAAAGGTTAAAATTTGATTCAAGCAATTGCTCGTATTTTTCCTTGCCCTATAAATTGCACTTCTTTGCTGTCGGCACGGTTGTAGTTCAACCGGTACTCGAGGTTTACGCTTTACAACTCAACTGTTTTCTGCATGCTTATTGCTTAACTGAACGCTACTGGCATTGCTCACATTCTTTTACAGTAACCAGGGAAGAAGTGACAGAAGATTGACAATCGTTCATAAAGCGGTCACCTACCTTAATTTATACTCAGGTAATGCCTTGCGCGGTAGATCGTAACCATGCTGCGCTTGCGCGAGGAGATGATTAACACACGGACTACGCATTGTTAAAATCTGTTTCTTGTTAAATCTTCACTATCGTTTGTAGGTTGCCTGGACAAAATTCATTCGAGAAACATTTAAGTTTAACACTATTACGTTGACAGGTTAAAGGTAGATACATAACAGGTTATTTTCGAAGATTAAAACTTACTGATGGAAACACCGGCACTTCTTTGCTGGAAACTTTAGTGAGTCACGAGACACTTGACAATGACACTAAATCAGTCGTTATCGATTTTCCAGGAGGAAGTAGATTTCCCAGAAGAATCAACGAAGGACTAGCTTTATGTCAAAAGGTTAAGACTGAAAATAATTAGTGAGCTTCTTAATCAAAAATATTTCCAGAAAAGATTAGATTGTAATACAAAACAAGTCGACACCAGCTTATCTATTAAATTGGTCATTAACCAAACCAGAAACTAATCGTAAAATTACTGCAATTAAATAAGGTGTCCCATGCGTATAAACCTAAAAGTGAATCTCGATGAAGCTTGTGCATTTTGTGCACTTGCATATTTAATAAAAGGCAGTCTATGACTACATTGTATAGTTTTAGAGAATAACAGGAAAAAAAATTAACTAAACCCGAAAAAACCAAACATGAATCCGGAAGGACCCAATCATATTCGTTAAACGATGGCCAGTGTCGGAACTGAACTAGGATGAGTCGTAAGAGATCACGGTTACGAGTGTCTCACGATAGTCCGTCATTTTGAAAACCGTGAGACTTGGCTTAAAGACTTACACGACACCAATACATAATGCCTACGGCTTTCCTTGAAGGAAAGCACAGTAGGTACAAAAATGAACATGAGGAAACATTTAATTACATGAGGGTGTGAATGGGGTTAACCGACTAGCGACAAAGGGCGTAAAAAATTACTGACTACCGACGAAACGGGGAAAAAATTACCGACTAACGACAAATAAATTCTAACCGACAACCGACATGGTCAGACGTGATAGGAATGTTTGTATTCAGAAAGAACAGCATTTTGATGATTTCTAGCTCAGAAAATTCTTCTTCACCCGACGTAACCACATTAATTCCAAATTTAGCCGAATTATAGAATTTCTTGTCTTCAAATTACTTTAAATCCACAGGATCCTTCTTTTCGGTGAGCAGCGTGGGCTCATTTCTAGAATAGCGGCTCGTAATCGGGCTGACAAGACGCCCTGCTGTCTCATTTCAAGAACAGCGGATCACAATCGAGCCGACGAGACGCCCTGCTGATGTCTTTTTATTGCTCGTTGTTTGTTCATGCGGTCGGGTCATGACTGGGATTGCTAAAGTCATCGTGAGTTTTTTTCGAAAAGGTGAAGAAGTCGCCATCGAACGTCATCGAAGCAGGGTCCCAGTAGACAAAGAAGCTCATAGAGGAGTATCTGAACTAAAAAAACATCTTACGGAGTTTTTAGGACTAAAGGAGCAGGCACATCAATATGGAATTGGCGGATTTTCGTTAAAGTTATTTCGCCTGGCGAAATCGCCTGCGGGCAAATGCGAAAATTTTGCAATTGTGACGGATGGGCAATGGCAGCTTGAACTTCCAAATTTAATATCGGATGAAAGTAGCAGTGAGCTCAACGGTAAGTGTGGAACGCGTGCAGCGGAGTTTGATGAATCACTTTAGTTCTGTAGTTAAATATTAAGCTCAAATATTAACGTGGTTAAACTCTGGTTCCACCGTTTTTTGTTTGTTGTTTTGTGGAGCGGAATGTTTTTCTTTCCTTTTCACCGTCCATTTGAATGCGAAAATTGAGAAGAAAAATCTCTACAAAGAAGTAGCGAGTAAATCAGTTTATAAGCTTCTTTCTGATTAATTGGTGAATGAACAACAGCGTAGCTTAACATATTAAAGACCCCGGTTAATTAATACACGCCCTTAAATTTATTCGTTTCTGAAAACCAGACGTTCAAATAATATTCAATTCTCTCCTCGAGGGAAGCTACGCACGAGAGATTTCGCTCGATGTACACGTTTTATACATCTTGACGAGCATTTGCTGATAAGAACTGTGTAAGTTACTCAAAAGCCTACTAAAGAGAAAACTTAAAACACACGGTATTTAATATTTTAGTACACATTATCCAAGAGGTCACAAACTGGAACGGAAAGCCAGTAGTGTTGCTGAAGGCGCCGGCTACATCTGATAAAATCAAGCAGAAGTGAATGAACGACGCTGAGAAGAAAGGTGACGAGTCAAAAGTGAGAAGGAAACGGAAATCACGAGAAGAAGCAAAAGAAGATGAAAATCTGGCAAAGAGGATCATGACTGAAGGAGGTGACATCGAGAGAAACGGAAGGCAACAAGGAGACCTTCAAAAGTTTCAGGATGGTAGGGCTGAATTAGCACTTGTAGTTCGTTTACCTGATTTTCAAAAGTCATAAATTTCGCTACTTTGGAAATTCTGCGGTATTCCTTGTTTATAAACACTGCCTTGTTTATACAACGAAAAACGTTGTGCATACCATCGTACCAGAACAATACAGGTTTTGGAAAAGTAACCAACGTGGTGTATGCCCTCACCCGATCGCAGTTTCTTAAGGCCCAACAGGCTCAATCCTTGCGCTTGATTACAACTTTGAGACAGGTTTATCAAGACTCATAACAATAAGATTGCACCAGCCAGCAGATGTCTCTGTTGTGCGAGATGGACTGAAGGATGCTAGGAACTTGTGCTTCATCGATGGGATTGCATTCTTGTGCGAAAGGGGAATATCTACAATTTCTTTTGGACTTCGAGGGAAAAGTGAAGATAAGTACAAAGTCACTCAGGCGACGAGCTGAACTTCTGAGGCACTTAGAGGCACTATCTCTCCCAACGGATGGAACGGTTCCCGTTTTGCACGAAAGACTTAAGGACCACTTGGGTGCCATTTCTAAGAACATGGACTGTGCAGAACACGTCCAGATGCATCCTAATCGTCTTGATAAGCCTTCTGCTATCTATGCTGCAAGCAATGATTTGTTATTTTGTAGTGATGATGAGAGTCAATGTCTAACATTGACATTTGATGGAGTGACCATTCACGGCAATGCTACGAAATTCACTGCCTATCCATCCAGCATCATAAATCTTTTGTCTATTACTCTACTTGACCAATGCGCATTCTTCTCAGGAGCCTCGAGTCAAGGTGGGCTTTATAAATGTGAACTTAGCGCAAAGACAGTGACCAAAGCTGTATGCAACTCGACTCTTCCTTGCTCTGAGGTAAAGCAAGTATGCACCTTGAACGGGAGGGTAGTTTACACGGATACAAAGGCGGGAAAGGTTATGCAATACAACCCTGGTGATAAATCGGTTAGGACTTTCAATTGGTAGGAAGTGGCCACAACAGTTCTTCCGATGGGACACAAGACTCATGCTCATTCAAACAAATCGAAGGGATATGCTCTGTAGACAAGAACTTGTTTGTTACAGATGTTTCCGCTGGAAAACTGAAGATAGTGACGAGCCTCTCAGAAACGGTATCTTTTCTGGGGATTCTTGGCTCCCTTTACGATACCTTTGGAATTCGTTCTAAGGGTATGAAACCAGACGGAGTGTCCTTGAAACAAGCAAAAGAGAACGTGACAAAGATTGACAGCTATGTAAAAGACACTGTGAGTAAGGTGAAAGAACGCTACCAGTTGAGCGAGACGTCTGCAACCAATGGTCCACAGGGAACTGTATCACAGAAGACGCAAGTATCTGTGTCTTTGCTTAAAAAGGGCACAGAAAGGCTATACAAGAACGTGATGGACATTAACCCCCAATTTGTAGATGATCTGCTGCTCGAAACGTTGCTCACAACAGTAGTGAAAAATTTGCACGCTGTTTCGCACCTTAAACACGAGACATTTACGATACTTACATATGCCCAGGATTTTGGAACAATTTGCAAGGAATCTCTGAAGCGCACATCTAGATGGGCAGCAAAGTACTACACGCAAGACAAATCCTACTATCCGGTACCTCAATCCGCCATGCCCCTTTCTGCTATAGCTACGATGACACCTTTGCCAAGTGAGGACATAACACCAGGGATGGAAGGACAGATCAAAGAGTGGCTAGAGAGTTACAGACCAGTACGCCAATGGACGGTTAGGAGTGAGACCACAAAAGATAAGGCTGGGGCCTTGCCGCCAGCTGTCTACGCCGTTCACCACACCGACGAGTCCGAAGAGAGGCTTCGATATCCTGAAGAAAACACTGTATCGTCCGCAAATGCACAACGCGTTGTCAGCATACAATTTGTGGACGAAGGGAATGTTACTGAGGTGTTTGAGGATCACAGAGAAGTACAAATCGATGAGTATGAGACAGATTCGGATGACGAGGAGTCAGATTTTGAAGAACATCCAGAGGTTGTCAACAGAGCGTGTGTTACCCGATCCGGCAGGGCTGTTCGTGCATTTGTGCGTCTCGACATGTAAGAGGTACTAACAGTTAAAAAATCCATTTAACGGTGCAGATTGATACGTATGACAACCAAATTTTTGGCAAAAAAAAAGAGAAAAAAAAAGAAACCTCGCAGAAAAGCCACGAGAGCCGTTGAATAATAAGTGTAGTGAGTTTTTGTGGACGTCTCGGAAAAAAGACTTCCGTAGCTTACAAATTAAAATTAGGTATCCCAGGGGCTAGAGTGGGTGTTTCATTCTTTGTAGAATTTACCTCTCTTGATTTACTTCGATGCCCCGTAGTCGACAGGAAACAAATTCACATCTATAATAAAAGCTTTGGTGAATTATATCGGTATACTAGATTTGCAAACAAAAGTGGGGTAGATGAGCACGTTGCTAAATTAAAAAACAGCGTTAACGAGGTTTAAGTGAAAACAAATAATGAATTATTTCAAGTATTACACTTCGTCTAGAGTTTAAAGTCTTAAAACTGGGCAAATTGCATAATAAATGTGAATAATTAACGTGTATTTTTTATTATTAACTGAGATTTACCGACAACCGACAAAGGTCAAAAATCTTAACCGACAACCGACAAAGTAATGAAATTTTAACCGACAACCGACATTTTGACCCCCCCATTCAGACCCTCTTACATGTTTAAAGCCAACAGTCGACTTATGCAACAAAATGCCTGTTGAGGCTGTTTACTGTTTAGGCCGCGTTAAGCTACTTGAGAGAGTTTTTAGCTTAAAATTACTATCAGCCTTCTCTCATGACCAGTAGAATAGTGCACTGACAGATTGTCATCAAGCAGGTGTGATGCTACAACATAATTAGCGCTAAGCTATATCAAAACATTCAATTTGATACTGAGAATGTAAATCAAGATACTGAAAGAGAGTTCATGCTCTATTAACAATAAATATATAATTTGGACTTGTTTCGCGTTTCTTTCTTTTAAAGAATACTTCAAAAAAGCAGTATAGTTTTCAAAAAGTGTGGTAAACTAGTAGGATGATATGCAAATGTCTGCAGACTTGCCTAAAGGTGCCTTCGGTGCTCTTTGTTGCGTCTTAAAATAAATACCCAAATTTTATTAAAATTGGCTAACATAAATTAGTGGTAACTCAGTAATATACATAATGGCCCTCAAATATTGTAATAAACATATAACGTTTAAAAGTCTCAACTGGCCGGAGGCAAACCAGCTGGCCGTGTGTAACTGTTTGCAGAAAGGTTGTCGGAAAAAATAAGGACAAAATGCACTTCAGGCTAGGGTTTTGAAAAGAAATCAGATAATCAAAGAGTTTTAAAACGTGAAAAAATATATATAGACAAAAGAGCTAATGAACAGGGGGTAAATACCGACAGGACCGTCTGATGCTTGAGAAAGACAATAATATAGAATATTATCTTGAATATTTTTTCTTAAGGTCTCTTCGAATTTCGCTCTCGTTGAGTTTTCGTCGTTCGTTAAGGTCAGTTCATTTTTTTCTCGTTTTTCATCAAGTTTAGAATCAAAAGTTAGTCTTACAAACGAAATATATTCAATAAACCCCTTATACCTTTTCCTACAGTGATATTATTTTCAGATTCTCCGGAAATCCTGCGGTCAAGGGTTAGTTTTGACCTTTAAGCTACGCACAACACCATCAGGGGTTGTCGCGAAAGCTTTGTTCCAAAAACCTTTTAGCAATCAATTGTGTAGAGTGTAGCCAATGTGTTAAACTCGGGGCAATTGAGAACAAATCCAGTAAGTAGCAGGGTGGAGGAATTGAACTCGGGACCACCAGATTACATGTCCAGCCCACTAACCACTCAGCCATACTGCCTCCACAACTCGCCACTTCCAACTTCCTATGTTTTTAACTTCTGCAGGCATGACCAAGAAAGTTCGTTGGCGGAGACTTATTCGATGTGGACTATGCTTTGCAGTAACAGTGGGCCTGATGAATTATTTCATACCCTCTTTAGACCAGGCAGTACAAACAAGTCATCGTCAAATCGATCTTAGGAAATATCAAAGCAATTTTCCCATCCTGTCCCCTTCCATTGAACCACGAGTTACCGACTTTGAAGACTTATTCGTTCTGGTGATAGTTTCAACTTCGCCCAACGATGAGATGAAAAGAAGAGATACAATACGTCGCACATGGGGGAATTGTGACAAAACTAACAACAATAATAAATGGAAGGTTGTATTCATGATGGGCAAATCCTCGAGTAGCGACAGGAATGAAAAATTAATGGCAGAACACAAACGGTATGGAGATCTTCTTATAGCTGATTACATCGACAAGTATCGAAACATCACGACAAAACTTCTCATGTCATTTAAGTGGGCGACGCGAATTAGATGTAATTATATTCTGAAAACTGACAGCGATGTTTACGTTGATATTCCTGAGTTAATGAAATGGTTGCTGAATCGAGGCCATCCAAACTCTCTGTACGCTGGCATTCTGCACGGAGGCACTGTAATAAGAAAGAGGGGGCATCGTCATTACGTGAGTAAAGACGAATTTTCGTTAGACTATTATCCACCGTTTTGCAAAGGAGCTATGTATGTTCTGTCAACGAGTTTACTTCCAAAGATGCTCGACTTATCAAGGCAGGTCACTCGAATTGGACCTGATGATGCTTACGTTGGACTGTTAGCAGATCAGCTGGGAATATCTGCAGTGAGAATTGAAGGTTTTTTTCAAAAAAGACCTAACTTTTTGTGGTTGATAAGTGAATGTGAGTTGAGAGATCTCCTTGCGATTGGTGATTTTCTTACTCCAAGTCAATTGAACTACATTCATGAAGTGAAGCATGCTAAGACTTCTGGGCAGGGGTTCGACGCCTCTCACAGTCTTTGTATATCTCTGTACATGAAATTGTCCCTACTTCGATTATTCTGTGTAATCTGTTTACCCAGTCTGTTTTTTTTCGGCTACAGAAGAAGTAAAACAAGAATTTCATAAATGAAGCGAGAGGCTTTCCCCGTCTCAGTAAGATATATTTATTCACCACAATGGAGATGAATGGTGATGGATAATCACTAAGCTGTGGAGCGGCAAGGTGAATATTCACCACTTTCACCGACACTGAGGTGAGTAATTCATTTAGTATATATACCACATCGATACCAAAAAATTGTTTTTTATTCATTTCAATACATAGAAAACGGTGGGAAATTAAAGTCTTGGCGCGCGATTTTGTCTCCTCGGCTGCTCGGAGGTGAATAGAATTAGCACTATTTACCTGTGTGCTATGTGTATGCCTAAATAGAGTATCTTTGGAAAAGCTCTATTTCAATAGTAATATCGCTGTTCGCAGACTATGTAAATTAATTCAAAATACAATTATAATTTCGGTAAAATAAAGTTTATAATTTAAAATAATGCTAGGATCTATGATATACATATAATATAAAACGCTGTAGATGTAAACGTTATCAAAAATGTCAACAAGTTACTTTCCATAGGGGGGAATTAAGGTATTACTAAAATGGTCTGTGCTAGTCGCAATACTTTTAAACGTATATATATATATGTATTTTAAAATGTTCTTGGCAGGCAATGACTCGTGTAGTCTGAGGTTAGAGTTTGATATCACACAACTAAACAGCTTTGAGTAAACATGTGCCCGTCTTTTCTTCTGCTGATAGGGCGTACTTGTACTTGTAATTTCTTAGAATTTGATAGACCTATGCAAAAGATTGATAAAACACTTCTTCGTACACGCTCTAAGTCATTCCTCAGATAAGCAAGAAGGGCATAATGGAATAGATAACATTTTCGTTAGATATGGTTTCTGTGAACATTGCTAAGCCAATACAATTATTGTTTCGCGAATTACCACATAATGGTATTGAAATGCGTTGTGCTCATGGCCAGTTTAATAATGCATTGCAAACACAACTACCAACCAAAAAGTATCTCGATAGACTCATAAGATTTCATGAAGTTGATTTCTTTAGTCTAAATGTAAATTCAGGTATCGATCTAGATTGTAACGCTTCATTTGGGAGCCATCCGTTGTAAATACAACTCTTCGTCTATCTTTGCGCAGTTAATAAGTAGGAATAGGTCGTTCGAATCTTGCCTCTCTTTGTTTCACACCAATATACGAAACTTTAGAAAAACCTTGGACAACTATCAAACCCATATCTTATACGAACTAAATTTTCATTTTAATCTTTTAGCAGTAACGGAAAGAAAAATTAATTACGATAATCTTGACTTCAATTCAAACATAACAAATTACAATATTGAATATTTTCCTACACCTCTTTCTGCTGGACGTGTAGGAATGTATAGAAACAACAATATACAATACAAAGTCAATGAGATCTTCTTGGAATTGGTGACTCACTTACTCCAAGTCAATTGAATTACATTCATGAAGTGAAGCACGCCTCTTCTGCCTCAGCTGGGAATATCTTCAGAGGGAATAGACAGATTTTTTCAGAAAAGTCTCTTACCGTATATCTTCTGGTTTATGAGTAAATGTGAGTTGAGAGATCTCCTTGGAATTGGTGACTCACTTACTCCAAGTCAATTGAACTACATTCATGAAGTGAAGCACGCCTCTTCTGCCTCTTACTATCTTTGTATTTCGTTACTTGAGAAATCTTTCCTATTTATATTATTTTTAATCATTTTAACGTGTCTGCCGTTTTTAGGTCGTAGAAGGTTTTCCACAAGGATTTCTAAAAGAAAATAAGATCGTATTTGATTATCTCTTCATTAGTTCAATTACATTCATACATTCATTTGTGCAATCATTAACTGAGTGGAACGAAATTGAGTCTGGAACTACAAGTATGATTTCTGACCAAAATAACAAGGCACAAATTTCAATTACCACTCTTTTACACCTATTAACAATCACAAAAGTTGCAGTTCTTCAATTATTGTAAGAAATTAAATTCATTCATATTTTGGGATAAAAAGAAAAGGCTTAGTGGGGACAAAAGGTTGTTAAACTTCCCTTCTTTGTCTCTCATTTTCCTGCAATTTGATTGGTTGCTTTAAACAAGCCTTGAAATCTGATTGGTTGTGTTAAGTTTCTCTCGGATTGACTTAGAAAAAGAAGCGATTTAGAGCTAGACTAGGTTGCACTGCTGAGAGCCGATCAGATTGCAAGGATCGTCAGAGACTTAAGAGTGAATGCACCAAAACTTCAATCAAATTTTCAGAGCTAAAATAAAGAGTCACTTATGAGACAGAGTGTAGAGAAATGCTATTTCAATCTGAGGAGATAAAGGGACATATCATCATAACCCTAAAGAAAACCATAATGTATGCTGATATGTTTGTGCGGGTAATCACATGATTTCGAGTGCAATTTGGAATAAATAAAGTGTAATTGTGCACTATGCTTTGCAGGAAAGCAATCCAAGGAGACGCTGGGAATTTCCTTAGGATTTTTACCAAGTAAAATTAAAAGAAATTAATATATCTAGTTGTGGCTTACAAATAGCACAACAAGAAAAGTCATAATTTGATAAGTGACTGGCACTAACTTTTTTTTAAGCAGTGAAGGACTGAGGAGAGAAAGATATTTGTACCAAGGGGGTGAGCAACAGTCAAAATGAAGGAGAGGGGAGGGGTAGAGCAATAGGTATTATTGAAAACATACTGATAAGACACCTGCGCTGCAGGCTAAACTGAAACAGGTAAAATTTTCAATAAAACTGTACATTATTAAAAGTGTTTCCTCCTCTTTATTTAACATATAAGTCAGATATTTAAGTCTTCATCAGGATCATCTTCATCAAAGTCATCTGCTTCGTCAGGTTGGTAGAACGCTTTTCCTTCACACACAAGGTTTACTGTGACCTGGGAAGTTTCAGTTTAGATCGACCTTGGTGCTCATTATTTGTCAGCGTCCGATTGAAAGTGAGATTTTTAGTTGGATCAACCTGAAAGATTACATTCAATTGATGGTAAAATAACAAAAAAACAAAAACAAACAAAAAAAAAACCAGCTTCAAATCTTGCGTGAGGCTCACCTCATTAACAAGTTCATTGACAGCTTTTGAAGAAGAACCATTCCAATCCTTTTCTTCGTATTCAGTCAGTACATGTTTCTCATTGATAGCAAAGCTTTCAAACTGTAACAACAACCAGATTTGAAATAAGTAATGCTCCAAACCCACGAAAAGAAAAATAGAATCTTGTTGATAAATTCCAATATTCTGCGGATGTTTTTTCCTTCAATTAATTTGTATTTAGAGTGTTTGGCCTTTGGTTGGCGCATCTCAGTTGTTATCTCGTTTTTGAGTTTCCTCAGCCCATTTCATAAAGGAATTTTTTGAGCAGCAGTAGTGTGGTCCCCCATTATAAAGATAGGGCTGTATGAAGTACTTCGAAAACCTGAGAAGCCAAAGATACAAAAATGAAATTATACTGGAGTTATAAATATTTAATTTTATTTCAATGGGTCAAAATATGATACAAGCGGACATTTTGCTCATTGCTCGTAATTTTCTTGCCCCTTCGGGACTCGCAAAAATACAACGCAATTCGTTAAATATCCGCGCGTATAATATGTTTAACCTTCCAATAAGGTTTACCAATCGAAAACCCTTTGGACGAAGCCTTTTGAAATTGCTCGCCGATTCGCCGCTTTATGTTGTAATATTTGATTTCATTATTACAGCGTTGAGTTCTCTAAAGCACATTTCGATAGCATCTAACGAGATTTGGAAGTCCGGCAATTGTTAAACTTTAAGGTTTCTTTCGTTTACATCCTAACACCGCCCACATTTGGTTTGGAAGCTTGATTAAGGTCAATTCTAAGTAAAGCTTCAATAATCAAATCATTTGCTGCTCAATGAATAGAAAGTCAAGATCGCTGATTTTGCCTTGCTTAAAAAAATCGACCGTTAAATCCGACACTTGGGTTAGGCATTTGAACACAATTTTGGCACGGAGTTAGGGGGAATTTCAACGAACCAATCTTTAAAAGTTTAAATACTCGGGGGATGATGTCGAGCCCTCGAATTGACCGACGGATAACGCAGCGCGTCATACGAATTGACATCTGCTTTGGATCAGTGAATTGAGAAGGGCCGGAAAGAGTTCTCAACTTAACTCTTCCGTCTCGAGTTTGAAATGCGGGAAAAGGCGTTCTTTGCAGTGAGGAGGGATCAGGCAAGTGTGAGTCAAGCGGTGTTAAATCGTATGGCTTTAATCTTTCCAGAGATACCAGATATTGTTTACTTTTCCACACATTGGACGAAGTAGGCAACCATTTTTATATTCCTAATTTTCTGAGGTTTGGAAACCTGTAGATTCGGCTCTGAGTTTAGGCACAGCCACAAAGCAAAGTTGGCATTGCAGACCCTGACTGGTCGCAAGCCAAAGTCATTCAGAGAGACACGATGAGTGTCGAAATGGAAGCTGTTTAAGCAGCTGTTAGAGCAGTTTGGAGACGTGTAGCTATTTCTGCAAGAACCTAAAGTATATAGAATCGCTCTACATTTTGTTAAGGTAGCTTTTGAGGGGGACTAGTAACTACTCAACAAATAGAACTGCGCCTGTAACTCGCACCTCTTTAAAGTCGGCTTGGTTGTAGTTCAACCAGTGCTCGAGGTTTACACTTTACAACTCAACTGTTTTCTGCATGCTTATTGCTTAACTGAACGCTACTAGCATTGCTCACGTTCTTTTACAGTAACCAGGGAAGAGGTGACAGAAGATTAACAATCGTTCATCAAGCGGTTACCTACCTTAATTTTTGGGCGGTAGATCGTAACGTACGCGCGAGATGCTTAACATACGGACTACGCATTGTTAAAATCCATTTCATATTAAATTTTCACTATCTTTCGTAGGTTGCCTGGACAAAATTTTATCGAGAAACATTTCAGTTTAACACTAGTGCGTTTAAAAAATTCAGGTTAAAGGTAAGTACATAACAGGTTATTTTGGGAGATTAAAACTTACCGATGGAGACACCGGCACTTCTTGGCTGGAAACTTTAGGCAGTCACAAGACACTTGAGCATGACACTTAACCAGTCGTTCTAGTTTTCCAGGAGGAAGTATATTTCCCAGAAGACTCAACGAAGGACTAGTTTTATGTCAAAAGGTTAAGACTGAAAATAACTAGTGAGCTTCTTAATCAAAAATATCTTCAGAAAAGATTAGATTGTAATACAAAACAAGTCGACACCAGCATATATATTAAGTTGGTCATTAGCTTTGTACTAAAAAAGCCAAACCAGAAACTAATCGTAAAATTACTGCAATTAAATAAGGTGTCCCACGCGCATATACCTAAAAGCCTCGTCGAAGCTTGTGCATTTTGTATACTTGCATATTATATAAAAGGCAGTCTATGACTATATGTGCCTACTGCCGTATAGTTTTAAAGAATAACAGGAAAAAATTAACTAAACCCGAAAAAAACAAATAAGAATCCAAAGAGACCCGATCAGATTCGTTTAACGATGGCCAGTGGCGGAACTGAACCAGTAAGAGTCGTAAGAGATCAAGGTGTCTCACGATAGTCTGTCATTTTGAAAACCTTGAGGGGCTTGGGGAAGATTTACGGACTTACACGACACCATAACATAATGCCTACGGCTTTGTTCGAACGAAAGCACAGAAGGTACAAAAATGCACATGAGGATAAATACATTTGATTACTTGTTTAAAGCCAACAGTTGACTTATGCAACACAATGCCTGTTGAGGGTGTTACTGTTTCAGCCACGTTAAGCTGCTTGAGAGAGTTTTTAGCTTAAAATTACTATCAGCCTTCTCTCATGACCAGTAGGATAGTGAACTGTCAGATTGTCATCAAGCAGGTGTGATGCTACAACACAATTAGCGCTAAGCTATATCAAAACATTCAATTTGATACTGAGAGTGTCAATCAAGATACTGAAAGAGAGTTCATGCTTTATTAACAATAAATATTTAATTTGGACTTGTTTTGCGTTTCTTTCTTTTAAAGAATACTTCACAAAAAGCATATACTTTTCAAAAACTGTGTCAAAGCTAGTAGCATGATATGAAAATGCCTACAGACTTGCCTAGAGGCGCTTTCGGTGTTCGTTTTTGCGTCTTAATTAAAAAATAGATTTTTCAAATTTTATTGAAAGTGGGTAACATAAATTACTGGTAACTCAGTAATATAAATAATGGCCCTCAAATATTGTAAATAAACATATAGAGTTTAAAAGTCCCAACTGGCCGGAGGCTAACCAATTGGCCGTGTATAACTGTTTGCAGAAAGGTCGTCGGGGAAAAAAGGACAAACTGCACTTCAGGGTTTTGAAAACAAATCTGATTATCAAAGAGTTTTAATACGCTAAAAAAATAGATATGGACAAAAGGGCTAATGACCAGGGGATAAATACCGACATGCCCGTCTGATTCGAATTCTCTGTCGTTGAGTTTCCGTCGTTCGTCAAGGTCAGTTTTTTTATTTCGTTTTTCCTCAAGTTTAGAATTAAAAGTTAGTCTTACGAACGAAATATATTCATTGAACTTGCTATACCTTATCCTTACAGTGATATTTTTGTCAGATTTCCGGAAATCGTGAGTCAACGGTTAGTTTTGACTTGTAAACTACACAAAACGCCATTAGGGGGTGTCGCGAAGGCTTTGTTCCAAAAACCTCCTGCAATCAGTTGTGTAAAATGAGCTAAACTCGGGGCAATTGAGAACAAATCCAGTAAGTAGCAGGGTGGAGGAATTGAACTCGGGACCACCAGATTACATGTCCAGCCCACTAACCACTCGGCCATACTGCCTCCACAACTCGCCACTTCCAACTTCCTATGTTTTTAACTTCTGCAGGCATGACCAAGAAAGTTCGTTGGCGGAGACTTTTTCGATGTGGACTATGCTTTGCAGTAACAGTGGGCCTGATGAATTATTTCATACCCTCTTTAGACCAGGCAGTACAAACAAGTCATCGTCAAATAGATCTTAGGAAATATCAAAGCAATTTTCCCATCCTGTCCCCTTCCATTGAACCACGAGTTACCAACTTCGAAGACTTATTCGTTCTGGTGATAGTTTCAATTACGCCCAACGATGAGATGAAAAGAAGAGATACAATACGTCGTACATGGGGAAATTGTGACAAAACTAACAACAATTACAAATGGAAAGTTGTATTCATGATGGGAAAATCGTCAAGCAGCGACATAAATGAAAAATTAATGGCGGAACACAAACAGCATGGAGATCTTCTCATAACTGATTACATCGACAAGTATCGAAACATCACGACAAAACTTCTCATGTCATTTAAGTGGGCGACGCGAATTAAATGTAACTATATTCTGAAAACTGACAGTGATGTTTACGTTGACGTTCCCAAGTTAATAGAATGGTTGTTGAATCGAGGCGATCCAAACTCTCTATACGCTGGCATTCTGCACGGAGGCACTGTAATAAGAAAGAGGGGGCATCGTCATTACGTGAGTAAAGACGAATTTTCGTTAGACTATTATCCACCGTTTTGCAAAGGAGCTATGTATGTTCTGTCAACGAGTTTACTTCCAAAGATGCTCGACTTATCAAGGCAGGTCACTCGAATTGGACCTGATGATGCTTACGTTGGACTGTTAGCAGATCAGCTGGGAATATCTGCAGTGAGAATTGAAGGTTTTTTTCAAAGAAGGCCTAACTTTTTGTGGTTAATAAGTGAATGTGAGTTGAGAGATCTCCTTGCGATTGGTGATTTTCTTACTCCAAGTCAATTGAACTACATTCATGAAGTGAAGCATGCTAAGACTTCTGGGCAGGAGTTCGACGCCTCTCACAGTCTTTGTATATCTCTGTACTTGAAATTGTCCCTGCTTCGATTATTCTGTGTAATCTGTTTAACCTGTCTGGTGATTTTCGGCTATAGAAGATGTACAACGAGGATTTTAAAAGATGAATAGAGAGGCTTTCCACGTCTAATAAGATATATTTATTCATCGCAGTGGAGGTGAATAGTGGTGGGTATTTACTAAGCCGTGAAGCGGCAACGTGAATACCCACCACTTTCACCGACACTGAGGTGAATTATTCTTTTAGTATATACAACATCGATGCCAAAAATGTAGTTTATTTCTCTCAATACATAGAAAATGGTGGGAAATTAAAGTCTTGACGCGCGATTTTGTTTCTTCGGCTGCTCGGAGATAAATAGTATTTGCTATTCACTCCCGAACTAGCCAATCAGCGCGCACGAAAAGCACTATTCACTTGTGTGGTAAGTATATTAGAACAGAAAAGCTTTGGAAAAGCTTTATTTCAGTAGTAACATCGCGGGCTAAATAGCGTTAAAATAAAATTATAATTTCGGTTGAAAAAAAGTCCATGATAATGATTACAGTGAATTACAATATACTGGTATTGAAATCTGTCAATCATTCTACCTCTTAGGTGACGTCAACATAAATATTCTGGAGTCAGAGACTTGTAATTACACTCAACATCTTTTACATTGCTTACAAAGCTACGCTATTTTACCAACAATTGATAAACCGACAAGGGTTTAAAATAACTGCGCCTCACTTATTGATAATATTTTCTTGAACAAAATCGAAGATTATATCGCCAGTAGGAATTGTGACGAGGTTCTCGCACTACAGGACTCTCGCAGGGAACGCAACAATAAGGGGCGAAAAAAAACCCGGAGTCTTCGCCGTCCTCCAAGAAAGCAAAATAATACGAATGGAAATTATTGAGACTGAGAAAAAAGAAGAAGAAGCCAATGTATTTTTCAAATCTAAAATCGGCCCGAAATTTTACCTTTCCAAGTGTACAATTTAAGCTACAATCACAAGTTCCAGTCGAAAACAGTTGCTTTAGTAAACTCAGTCTGGTTAACGTTCGGCCTTCCGACGCCATGTTGAACATATTATCTGCCTCAGTAACATGTCACGTGAACGTGAGTCTGAGCAGCGATTGGTTGCTCTTTTGTTTTGGTCTGGGTTGTCAAATTTGATAACTATCCCTGACTGGTAGAGACCACTTGCAGCGGGAACGGAAACTCGTCACGGTTTCCTGGTACGGAGACCTGCTTCAAGCGAACTTGCTACGGACGTCAAGGATTAGACAGTGTTTGGTTCCACAGTTACTTTATTTTAGTTCATGTCGACAACCGACATAAACTCTAGCGCACTCAACTTCGTAATCGCCACACAGTCATCAATGTAATCGCCACGCAGTCGTCTATGTAATACCCACGCAGTCGTCTATGTAATACCCACGCAGTCGTCTATGTAATACCCACGCAGTCGTCTATGTAATACCCACGCAGTCGTCTATGTAATACCCACGCAGTCGTCTATGTAATACCCACGCAGTCGTCTATGTAATACCCACGTCGTCGTCTATGTAATACCCACGCAGTCGTCTATGTAATACCCACGCAGTCGTCTATGTAATACCCACGCAGTCGTCTATGTAATACCCACGTCGTCGTCTATGTAATACCCACGCAGTCGTCTATGTAATACCCACGTCGTCGTCTATGCAATACCCACGTCGTCGTCTATGTAATACCCACGTCGTCGTCTATGTAATACCCACGTCGTCGTCTATGTAATACCCATGCAGTCGTCTATGTAATACCCACGCAGTCGTCTATGTATTCCAATATTGTTCTTTAACTGTGCTATATTTGAACAGTATAACAGAAGAAGCGGAAATTGTCTCTTTGAAGTTATCGATTCTAATAAAATAAGAGAACAGTGATTGAACCCACAGCTTCAAAATTAAAGATAATATCTCAGCAAGTAAGAGCGAGAAGTCAATTAACCCTTTACACCCTAACATCAGGATTCATATTCTCCATACTGCTCGCTATACATTCACTTAGGCGCTGACAAGGAGAATTTGTCTAACAATCAAGAGTTTCTTTAGTTGGTGATTATTTCCTTGATTCTCATGACATTAATGTGTGATTCATTGGTGATATTGTAAGGAGAAATTAGATGCTAGTCACCCCGAGGAGTAAAAGGGATAAAATTCCTTCCTATCGATGCGATGTTGGTGTTAAGTTTGAACAAGTGGCAAGGTGAAAAATGATCGTATGATAAGGACCAATTTACGGACGATAGTTCAGCTGGCAACTTCCTTAAGAAGTAATTTACCAGAAAAGGTCGGTACAAGGAATGTTTACCTAACAATGTTCACTAATAATAAGATCATTAAAGGACCGATGTTCAAGAATACAAAGGCGGCGAGAACAATGAAATATGTACAAGTTGGTAGTTGTTAGCTTTCACCTTTTTTTAGAACATTGCAATAAAAGAAACTCAGATGAATCGAGAACGGCTAAAATATTACAGGAAAAAGTAATAAATATGCTCCAAACAAACACACGAAAAAATCACCAAACTTCCCCTAATAGGATATTGTATCAGATCACACTGATCATTTTTCTTAATTTTTCGTTGTTCAATCAACCATTGAAACCATCAAACCTCGGGAAAAAAGCAACTCGTGACTATTCAAAATTCTATCGACAAATGTTTTTACAGAAATTGTCGGAACTCACGTGGGAGTCATCACCAGCTGTTAAGGATCCCTCCAAGTTATTTCCACATTTCACAAAAAGCTGCAGAAGCTGGTGAACAAGCATGCGCCACTTCCAACCCTTGTCAAAGCGCGAAGATAAACAGCTGGAAAAACTGAGGATCACTTCAGGAATTCGAAAAAGCAATAAGAATAAAAATGAGCTTTTTTCTCCGGCGACTGGGAAAGATATAAACTCTACAGATATGTTTTTTTTTAACAGCAGCGGAAGGCTGGGGAGAGAAAAGAAATTTATACCGAGCGGGTGGGTGACGGTCAAAAAGGAGGAGCGGGGAGGGGTGGAACAATGAGCATTCTTCTAACCATTTCCCGCCCTCTCCCCGCACCGTTTACCCTAACCCTCGATCAGAGAAGGCCGGTTGAACAAACGATCATGAGCTTCTGAGAGTTAACTTGCCCTAATAAGACACCTGCAACACAAGCTATAATGCCCCTGTCTCTGGGGCCAATTTTTGTTACAAATCTCCCTTCATGTCTGTGGGTCGGCCCCACGGGAAGGCCGCCGATACCTGCACGAGGCTTCCACTAGAACTCAACTAACAACAACAATAAATGGAGGGTTGTGTTATCGAGGCTAGAGATGTTGATGAAAGTTCGATTTCGGAGGGTCATACGAGTTGGACTGTGCTTTGCAGGGATAGCAGCCCTAATATATTTACTCGTACGCCTCTTCGTACCACCAAGTCATCGCCGAATAGATCTTAGGAAATATCAAAGCAATTTTCCCATCCTGTCCCCTTCCATTAAACCACGAGTTACCGACTTCGAAGACTTATTCGTTCTGGTGATAGTTTCAACTTCACCCGACGACAAGATGAAAAGAAGAGATACGATACGTCGTACTTGGGGTAAATGTGACAAAACTAACAACAATTACAAATGGAAGGTTGTATTCATGATGGGCAAATCGTTGAATAGCGACATGAATGAAAAATTAATGGCGGAACACAAACAGCATGGAGATCTTCTTATAGCTGATTACATCGACAAGTATCGAAACATCACGACAAAACTTCTCATGTCATTTAAGTGGGCGACACAAATTAGATGTAACTATATTCTGAAAACTGACAGCGATGTTTACGTTGACATTCCCGAGTTAATAAAATGGATGCTGAATCGAGGCGATCCAAATTCTCTCTACGGTGGTGTTCTGTACAGAGGAATTGTAGTGAGGGATACATCACACCGTCACTACGTGACTAAAGACGATCTTTCTTTGAACTATTATCCACAGTTTTGTAAAGGCTCTATGTATGTCCTGTCAGCGAGTTTACTTCCAAAAATGCTCGACTTATCAAGGCAGGTCACTCGAATTGGACCTGATGATGCTTACGTAGGATTGTTAGCAGATCAGCTGGGAATATCTCCAGTGGGAATTGACAGATTTTTTCAGAAAAGTCTCTTACCGTATATCTTCTGGTTTATGAGTAAATGTGAGTTGAGAGATCTCCTTGGAATTGGTGACTCACTTACTCCAAGTCAATTGAACTACATTCATGAAGTGAAGCACGCCTCTTCTGTCTCCTACTATCTTTGTATTTCGTTTCTTGAGAAATTTTTCCTATTTATATTATTTTTAATAATTTTAACGTGTCTGCCGTTTTTAGGTCGTAGAAGGTTTTCTACAAGGATTTCAAAAGGAAGATGAGATCGTATTTGATTATCTCTTCATTAGTTCAATTACATTCATACATTCATTTGTGCTGAGTGGAAACTGAGTGGAACAAAATTGAGTCTGGAACTACAAGTATGATTTCTGACCAAAATTGCAAGATACAAACTTCAATTACCACTCTTTTACACCTATTAACAATCACAAAGTTGCAGTTGTTGAATAACTGTAAGAAATTAAATTCATTCATATTTTGGGGTAAAAAAAAAAAGGGTTAGTAGGGACAAAAGTTGTTAAATTTCCCACACATGGCTTTTTTGTTTCATTTCCCCACAATTTGATTGGTTGCTTTAAAGAAGCCTTGAATCTGATTGGTTATGTTGAAAAAGATGCAAAAATTGATTGAAAAAGATGCAATTTAGAGCTAGATATAGCACAATTTGTGAATAAGTTACATTGCTGAGAGCCAATCACATTGCAAGGATTGCCAGAGACTTAAAAGTGACTGCACCATAAATGAAATCAAATTCTCAGAGCTAAAATAAAGAGTCACTTATGAGACACAGTGCAGAGAAATGCTATCTCAATTTGGGGAGGTAAAGGGACATATACAACCTAAAGAAACCATAATGTATGCTGATGTGTTTAGGGTCAAACAGGTTGTCATAAGCCAGTTTGGGAAAAGCCACTTCTCCCCTCACTTCCATGAATCTGGTCGAAGAATTTAAAACAAAACCTAATGAGAAAACAAGTTTTCTTTTGGTGAATTGTGAGTTTCTTGTTCAGGCTCAAAGGAACACAGAGAGAGTTCCTATTGTGGAATCTTTTTTAAAGGTAAAAATTGAAAATACAAAATACATATTGACTGAGTTTGGTGGGTCCAGGCAGGAATATATTTGGCTCTCCGTCATGACATACAGACCTACTGCAAAATATTTTCCCATCAGGCCCTCCCTCTTAGTCAATAAGAACATAGTTTTTTGTCTGATCCTGAGAAAAATTACACTGTTCAGGCACAAACAATGTTTTGCTGAAGTGCTATTGTGCACTATGCTTTGCAGGAATCCAAGGAGAAGCTGGGAATTTCCTAAGGATTTTTATCAAGTCAAATAAAAAGAAATTACAGGGAAGAACTGATTTGTGGCTTACAAATAGCACAACAGGAAAAGTCAAAATGTGATAACTGCCATCTTTGATTTTTTTTTAGCAGGGAGGGCTGGGAAGAGAAAGATATTTATACCAAGGGAGTGAGCAACAGTCAAAATGAAGGAGAGGGGAGGGGGTGGGGCAATAGAAGTTATTGACAACATAGACTCACCCTGATAAGACACCTGCACTGCAAGCTAAACTGAAACAGGTAAAATTTTCAATAAAACTGTACATTATAGTTTTTCCTCTATTTTTACACAAATAAGTCAGATATTTAAGTCTTCATCAGGATCATCTTCATCAAAGTCATCTGCTTCATCAGGTTGGTAGAACACTTTTCCTTCACCCACAGGGTTTACAGTGACCTGGCTTCTCTCCTCTTCGTGGTGCATGTAGGGAAGTTTCAGTTTAGATCGAGCTTGGCGCTCATTATCTGTCAGCGTCAGACTGAATGTGAGATTTTTAGTTGGATCAACCTGAAAGATTACATTCAATTGATGGTAAAATAACAGCAGAGAAAACTAGCTTTGAACTCACTATTTGTATCTTACATTACAAGAAAATGTCATTTTCTTCAGTTATTCAAAAATAAACTTGCACAAGGCTCACCTCATTAACAGATTCACTGACAGGTTTTGAAGAAGAACCATTCCAATCCTTTTCCTCGTATTCAGTCAGTACATGTTTATCATTGATGGCAAAGCTTTCAAACTGCAACAACAACCAGATTTGAAATAAGTAATGCTCCCAACCCACTAAAAGGAAAAATAAAATTTCAACCTAGCTGTAGTGTCAATGAGGAGGAAACATCCATCTAAGCATTGTTGATAAAATTTTTACCAACTGTTAGTATTATTGTTAGATTTTCTGAGTTCTGTTGCATCATGATTCACAAAGATATTTACCCACATTGGGGGTGGGGATTGAAACTATTGATATTAATCAGCCGAAACATTTACAGTTACAATCAGTCAATACTCTTGGCAGAACAGGATAAGTTGATTTTAACAACTGAGATGATAAAATAAGAATTTCCCACCATAGAGAGATTCAATAGGTTACATTTCATACCTTAGCCCATCATCAGAGGGAATCAATCAGTTCTGACAGGGCTAACACTTGAAACTTCACATTCTCAACTTGGTTTATTGATAAAACTTATTAATTATCTTGTAATACCCTAGCGTCTGCACAGTTTCTGTAGGAACTTAAAAGTCCTTCACTCATTTCTAGGTAGAACATTCTACACGTACCTTCTTTATCACTTTTCCAGTTTTCCTCTTGTGAAGAACCTTGCACCAGTTCACTGACTGATCTGCAACACATTTTACCAGTGAAATGATCTATCTTTTGCAGAGGAATGGATATATAATTAATTTTACTAAGTCTGAAATATCAGTGTGACAAATTTTCATAAATCAAAAATTACACTCAAATTACATGAATTGCCAGGCATGAAAAATGACAATAATTGTCAATTATTCACCTTCAAATTTGTGGCCTTAACCCTTTTCACCCTAACATCCAAATTCATAATCTCCATATGGTTCTCAATACACTTCTAAGGTGCTGACAGGGAGAATTAGTTTAACAATCAAGAGCCTCTTTAGCTCATGATCATTGCCTTTATTCTCCAGACCTTAATGTGTGATTGAAGGGTGATATTGTTAGGAGAAATTAAATGCTCATCTTGAATCAAAAAAGAATCTAAAAGGGAGTGACAAATAATGATGTTATTATTACTGTCATCCATTGCATGGTCTTTGTAGGATAGAAAAAAAGTAGTAATCACATTGAGAATGAGCTCTTTGGATGACTTACAAAAGCGAAAAAAAGCTAAGTTCATGAAAGCAATGTTTTCTCCCCTTTAATGAATTAAATTTTATCTCAAATGATGGAGTGCAAAATGAGGAAAACCTAAACTATTCCGTTCTCTCACAAGGCTTCAAGAAACAGCAGATTGAATTGTCGTGCTTCTTCTTGATTTTTTTCGATGTAGAAATCAAGAATTCAAAGGGTAAATTTTTTTGTACAAAGCTTGTTGATCTTCTCTGATATGATCAGCTTATTAGACCTGTTTACTACCCTTAACCCTTTAACTCCCAGAAGTGATTACCATGTAACTTCTCCCTATAATATCCATACATTATACAGCAAACAGGTAATGAGAATACTCAAACTCATCAGGTACAATTTATTACCTTGATTGAACACCTAATTCTTGTAATCAATTAACAAGGAAATGTGTAGCAGCTAGAAGGGAGAATTAACAATCAGATCTTGGGAGTTAAAGAGTTAAATAAAAGTTTGAGAAAAGTGTTATTTCTTTGATCAAAATATTTTTTTTTACCTTTCTCTTCCTTGTCCAGTGTAATCCAAAGAAGTGATGAAGCCAAGAAATTGATAGTATTTAATGTCTGGTCATCGTGAAGATCAGAATGCACTAAAGCAACAACTTGAACCACTTGATAGCCTGACAAGGAAATTTATGAACAAAAAACTAATCTTTACCAGAGCAACACTACAACAACTAAAATAAAATAAATTTATTTTGCTGTGGGTCTGAGTTGGTGGGCGGAAGAAGCTCTTGATTGTTGAACAAATTCTTCATGTCAGAACCCTCCAAAATGTCTAAGGAGTGGTATAGAGAATATGCATACTGATCTTAGGGAGTAAAGGGTTAAAATAACTTCTTCTATAAGTGGCTGCCAATGTTGTTATAGGCGACTGTGCCCTAAAAAAGAGCTGCAGAGCAAAACCCAAATACCAGAGCCTGCTTGCAGGCTAAACAGATGACAGCAAGAGGTCTTACAGGCAGCAATAGACCATCAGTTCTTCCCTGTCAGTTGCAGTATTCCTACTCCCTCCTGGATGGAACCTCAACGATCCTTTACCACCCAGAATAGTTAAAAAATTTTTCAAAGAATGATTACCTTCCTGTGAGTGTGATGAGTTGGAGTACAGTTGATTTAGTAGTGTGCACACCATTGCCGAAGATTTCCACAGTAAAAGCCTACTCAATGAATTGAATACAACAGCTACCTTAACGACATCACCTGGAAAATAAGTAGCAATGACACAGCAGTGTAAGTCATTGAGCAACACAAACCAGTAGTAGTAAAAGCAACTTAACACTTGCACCCCTTAGAGTGACCAGCATCTAATTTCTCCTCACAATATCATCCCTGAATCACATTATTAAGGTCGCAAGGTAAAGTAAAGCCTTTATACGGGCCCAAGTGGCCCATGGGACCAGTGCTTAACTTCGGTTTTCTTAGCATGAAGCAGCCAGGAGTATTGCTACTCCCTCCTGGATGGGATGCTAGTCCATCGCAGGGTTACCCTCAGTACATTTGCTGGTACTCATTTGTACACCTGGGTGAAGAGAAGCACTGTCAGAGTAAAGTGTCTTGCCTAAGAACACAACACAATGACCCCGGCCAGGGCTCGAACCCGATCTGGAGTCAAGCGCACTAACCATGAGACCACCGCGCCTCCACATTAAGGTCACAAGGATAAAGTAAATGATCATCAACTACACAAGATCTGGATTGTTAAACAAATTCTCCTTGTCAGCACCTTAGGAAATATATAGAGAACAATATGGAAAATATGTACACTGATTTTAAGGTATAATGGGTGAAGGTCACAAGAACAATGGAAATGATCCGCAACTAAAGAACTCTTGATTGATAACCAAATTCTCCTAGGCACATAATCACCATGATTGATAAGGGCAACCTTTTTTTAACAATTCTCACCAGACTTTGTTGCAGTATTTTGTGCACAGCAATGAGCTATGTTACTTTTCACCACTTGAGCAATGTTAGAGTCCTGGTGGATAATAGTCATATGACTGTCTTGATGATCAGTTCTGTGAAACACAGTAGTAACAACAATTTGAAATCTCCACATTTTCCCTTAAAACACTGAAAGCCTTCATAACAAAGTTAAAATTGTATTGAACAAAATGTACAGTCAATAAACCCTTTAACCCTTTAACTCCCAAGATCTCATTAGTAATTCTCCTTGCTGTCTGCCAAATGATTCTGATTATGTTAGTTTGGAGAATTTGGTATCAGATAAATTAGTAACCCATAATTGATATTTTTCTTAATTCTCATCACTTGTCTGCATGATATTGTATAGATATAACATGGAGAAATTCTGTCTTGGTCACTCACATGTAACTTCTGCTTACAATATCCATACATTATCAAACAAACAAGTAATGACTAAAAAATAAACTTATCAATAAGAAGTTGTGATCCATCACTAAATTCTTGTAACTAACCTAAGAGGAAATTTGTAGAAGCAAGCAGGGAGAATTGACAATCAGATATTGGGAGTTAAAGAATGAAATATAGGTTGCCTTGAGATGGTTTTAGTATGTATTTCTTTTCTCACAACTGACAGAGGAACTTGATTCCTGGCACCAAAATCTCCTTCTAACAAAGAATAAACTCGCAGCTTATGATCGTAAAGTAAAAGTATAAAGGCTGACAACTGCAAAGTGAAAAAAGATCGTCTTGCCTTGTAAGATTCCAGCCAAGAGGATCTGAAAAGCCATCATAGCAATAAATTCTAAGAATGAAGAGAATTCAATGGAAAAATCTTGAGCTTAAATATTTAATAATCGGAACAGCTATCATACATTTAACATAACCTTGCCTGAAAAAAAAAAATTATGACTACAGGAGGATTTAAGATTGCTTTTGTAACTTTCTATTACCAACCAAGATATCACAAGAATCACAGTGGAAAGCAAAAAAATGTGAAAATGGCTGGTCTGTTAACCTTTCTTTCAAGTGTGGGTCAAATGAATCAACAAACTGCTGTGGTGGTACATCCCAGAGTATTACATGCACATAGTCAGCCCTGGAAAAATAAATAAATAAACAAAATGCTGAAATTATGTCAAGGATTCAACAAATACTAGAAACTACTTTTCCAAATACTTTAAAACTAACCAGACAGCTGTGATAACAAAGGCCACCTTATTATGCAAGAAATACCACATCAGCTTAAATATAGATAGCCATTTAATAAATGATGACTTACTTCCTTCCCTCTACATTTCCCTAACCCTCCACTAGATATAAACCCTTGCGTCTGAACAAAAAACAAGTTTGATGAAAAAAGAACATCAATTTTAAAAAAATTGTGTCTATTCTGATCTGATTTATTTAACTCCCATTGGTCAAAATGCACCATGCCAATTATTAAGCTGCAAATTCAAAATGGAGAATGTGTCTCAGTCAAGAGAGTCTTGAGAGAGCTGGGATGAGACAGGAATTAATGCCATTTGTTTATAAGCTTACTAAATTTTCATTTGAGTTCACTGTACAAGATGTTGTTGTTTTTAGAACTAGTTGCCATTTTCATACATACTTTCCTGAGATGTTTCTCAATCCAATACAGACCATGCTGCATTTTGAACATGTTACCCTGCTAACCTTGCGCGTTGGTTTGGAATTGTTTTGTTCTTTCTTTTTAATGAACTTAAAAGACGCTTTGCACAATTTCAACATTGGTTCAATTCAATGAATGATCCATCTTGCATTTCACAATTTTCTCATTTGCAAAAATTACCTCTCCAGTAGCGACTTCACAAAACAACAGAGCAGGGGCTTACCATTTCGATTCACATCATCTGGAAAATAATGATAAAAATGTTTAACTGTTAGACGTCCATCTGTAAGATGAACTTTGTCGAATTTTCAACTGCACCAGTTCAAGCGCTTGAAAACTCACCATGAATGAGAACAAGATGAGAATTTTCTTTTCCATTTATTATATCTCCGAGAAGCATTTTCCACCTGTTTTTTCACAAGGATGAAAAGTACTCTAGCACAGTGTTCACGCGATCCGCCATTTTGGCCGCGTTGTTAGCGTATACCTGGGACCAGACAGCGCAAGAGTAGACAAAATGGTCAGCGGAAATGTAACCTAGCAACAGTGCGTCCATGACGACAAATTTTCATTGAAACGAAACAAATAGTTCCCATTACACTTCTAATTGCTTTTTCCAAAACTTCGAGGACAAGAATGGAAGAACACGCAGATGCGAAATGGAATTTACCGGGCTGGAGAATAGAGCAGAAGTACAGCACTGATGTACTGATCGGGAATTGGAACGAAGAACGTCGAGTGGTAAGTAGCGCTCCATCTTTTTAGTAGGGTTGAACATTCCATCATGCGGATGTGAAATAATTTCTCGGCACAATAGAACCCAACAAGCTGTGAACAATTAGCTTCGTAATATCAGCTTGCTAAGATCCAATTTTCCTTATTTCTTCAATGCTTAATAAGCCACATCCAAAAGAATTCTCTCATTTAATTTCCGAAAGAAACTGTCAAAAGTCACTCGTGACTTTTACAATTTTGACTTAAATGCCCATTGTTGAAATAATTTTAATTCCAATAACTGAATTGCGTATTTGCTTGAACAGTTGTAGCGATGATAAACATCTTCTTTGGAAAAGAGCCAGAATCAAAGATCAAAAATATGAATCATTATGACATTACTTGATTAACTAATACTTAGTCGAGTAATTTTTATTTTTTTTTTGTAGATGTGTTTTGTATTCTTTTTGTTCACTAAACTTACGTGAATATTTTGTACTGAATTCCTGACCCGCTAGTAGGTTGCAGTCGCTCAAATGGAGAAAAGGAATTTATTTAATGAACAAGAGTTTGAAATTTAGGAATAGATTAAAATATTTTGTTTAGAAGCTTATTAAATTTAACAGCAATTTGGTAATAATTCCTGGTATTTATATATTCAAGCATTTCACACAATTTACTTGCGCAGTAAGTTTTGAGCATGAATTTTTTGATGGCTTTTTAATGAACATTAGTTTCTTTCCTGAAAACAGTTGGTGGGATGCTTATTGCACGTTTCTCGTTCTGACAGGCTTCCACTACAGATATTTCTAAATTTTACTTTCAATTTCTTTGACCATCAGTAGGGCACTTTTCTGTAGTTTTCGAACTATATTCTCTACTGATTAGTCACAAGTGCTTCTCTGCCCCTTGCTCAGTTACTGAAAATGACAGGGAGAAAGGGAACAATTCAATTGAGACAGTTTTCTTGGCAGGGCCCCAGAAGTGCCAATTTTCTCTTCCAAAAGACAAAACTTAATTAAAATTAAATTTCACAGCTATTATATCGTTGTGTTTTTTCTTCAGTTTGGACGTGGTGACTCACACTTTGGTAGTACTCACAGAGTGGACTTCAAAAATTATGGAAAATTTCTACCAGATGTCACAACCAGGCGAAAAGCTCTTCAGCAACATAATGTAAGTTAGTAGTTAAAATATAAATTACAACAAAATTGTTTTCTATCAACATTGCAAGCAAACTTTTATCTTTTTGTTGCACTGTCTAGGAACTTCCAGTGCCTCTAAAGATGATTGTTGTTAAAGGACTGAAAGATTATAGCCTTGGCTCTGGTTGTTGAGGGTGAATAAAACCGCCCAAGAGAAAACTGCATAATAAGTCCCTAAACTTATTCTTTCCCTCTCAGGATCTATAAGCAACTTCTCCTTACTGGTGGCCATAGCTTTCTTTGTTGGCCATTAGTAAGAATTTGAAGCTAAATTTTAAAAAAAGTCCTCAATCCTGAAGAAAATTATTTTTCTAGTTCTGACTAACTCCTTGTCGGACAGTCTATTAAATTTATCTCGAGAATGTCTAGAACCATTGCCCCTGAGATTGAAAGAAGTAATAAATCACTCCCTAGATTGTGATAAATCCACAAGATACCCAAAGTTCTATCTAGCTAAGCCACAAGTGACAAACTCATGTCTTTGAACAACTTTTAAAACCTTCTGTATATGATAGTTCTAAGAACTGGCAGCCCTAGATTTAAAATCAAGAGCCTCCTAGCATCCATTTTTTTTCTAACAGCACAGCTTCAATTTCAATATCCCCCCTTTGTAAAGTTTAAGCCTGATGAAAAAAAAAAATAGTTTGTAAATTAACAAATAAATGTGTTATTCTATCAAATAGTATCTTTCTTTAAAGTTTATTGATTATTTCAGGGGCTTGGAAAAGAGTTCATTTTTTCCCATCATCAAAAAGCTTATGAGGGCAACAGAATATCCTGGTATGACCAACAGTTTAACAAGCGTGAGATTACCGAGTCAAGGCTGCCACCACTGAGGAGCTGGGACAGGCAAAAGTTGGCCTGGGCACCAGAGAAATCTGATTACCCTACCCAAGGTTTGTTCTAAGTAGACTCTTCATCACCAAAGAGGAATTTCTCCTGTATCAACCCATTCTCAATTCTTTCAGTGCATGACATGTTGATGCAAGTGGCATGGTCAGTACTCTTATCAACAACAACAAATTGGCCAATCAGATTGCAACATTACTGCTAATTGTGAAAAAAAAAATAAGATTCAAAATAATGAAATAGAGCTTTCCTTGAGAGTACTTTTGATGTCATTTAGATTTATATCTGAAAGTATGCTTGACTGTTCAACTATGACAAGGACAGTGGAATAACAAACTGGGGAAGTTCAAAACCCAATACCATGAAAGCTTCTATGGAGACTTGGGTGTAGGTTCTTCCCCAAGTTATCATTCCATGAATTAGACTGGTAGGTAGTTAATAACAATTTTTTTTCAATGTTTATCTAGGACCTCCTACAAACTACGGACTTCTGAAGAAACTTCAGCAGAAGTGGAAGAATGAGGCAGCTTTGGAAAAACTTGGGACAAATGTGTCCACTTACAACATGTCATTCACCCAACATCCAAAAGAATTATTTACATTTCAACACCATGCAAGACCAAAAAGTCTCTCATGTCACTTCCATCCACATAACATCAACAAAGATCTGCATTTACGAGGGAAACAGCTCAGCACTACTCCAGAATTTCCTCCAACTCTTGCCATTCCACACAATGTTCCTCCAAACTTTCCACAATCAACCATACTGGCAATTTAAAACCATTTTCATAAAAAAAAAGAAAATTGTGGAAATTTTTTTTGTGCATGTCACTTTTCTGTGATAACTTTTTTCTTCTTACACAACAACTGCTCCCAACTTTATTTATTCATGTTTTTATATGTAAATAAATAGATACCATGAAAAAAATACTTTTTGGATTGCCTATCTAATTAAAAGTGACCCTTTTTGGGTTAACCCCTTAACTCCCACGATCTGGTTGTCAGTTCTCCCCTTTAGCTGCTGCACATTTCCTTGAAATTAGTTACGAGAATTAAATGTTAGATCAAGAAAACAACTTCTTCCTGCAGATAACTTTGGGTTAATTCTCATTACCTGCTTACTGGATAATGTATGGATACAATAGAGAGAAGTTAGATGTTGATCACTTCTGGTAGTTTAAGGGTTAAAAGTTGCTTTATATGAGGACCTAGCAAAGATAATTCAAAAGTTATTTTATATCTGTTGATTAAGAAATGGTCACCTGCACATAATACTGTAACAGTGACTATGGGTGATACAAACAACACAGTGAGGTTGTAATTAGTAATTCTGGATACACAAACAATAGGCAGACTGGAAATAAGTAAGTACATAATATTCTATATTGACTTTGCCACAGAAATTATACTCTTAAAAAATTGTCTAGCATTATCATTACCAATGATTATCACAATACTTGAATGATTTATTGACTGTTATGCAGACTTGGAAAGCAACTAAATACTTGCAAAATCTCTTCTTAAAGAAATGTGGTCTTTTTTATTATAACAACCAAAATATTGGCCCTTAATGTAACTCTGACAGGTTATAAATTACTGAGCTTGTAATTTGAGCCATTCAGTGGAAATGAGCTAATTATTCATCTTAGACACATATACTATTACTGTTTGGTTTTTGTAAAAGGTCACACAATGATTTGTACAATTTATGACAAAAATGTTTAGTAATATATTTTCAAAATAAAACAGCACCGTTCACACAGAAAATATTGGCAGTGTTGACTTTTCTTTTTAACTAATTATTCTTTCCTTTATATTGAATTTTTGCATTCTTTTATCAAAAAGCTTACCACCTTGTGTTACATTCACTTAAGCATTCTTCACTTCCACTACTTTGCATACTGCTTCACACTTGCTGTAGGTCATTTTTTATTTGCAGGCCTAAAAAACTGTTCTTGAAAACTCTCTGGAACAGCAAGCAGTAGCACCTGTTCAAGCACTATAGCAGTGAGGCCCCAAATCTTGCAAGGTCCATTGAGAAACAATGGATAGACAGTCTGAGATGTAAACTTGGTATAGCCTCGATTGAGTGGATTACAGACATGTGCCAGTGAAAGAGTGAAGACAGATTCCACCTACAGATGCAAAAATTTATAAAATTAATTAAGCTTTTGGTTCTAAGATATCTTTTCATTCTTTTCCTCCTTTCAAGCCTGTCCACATTTCAATCACTAGAATTTCCTAATAAATAAGTTTAAAGAGTACGATGTTGTGAAATCTCGGTTTTTAATGATAATTTAACCCTTTCACTCCCAAGATCAATTTTAATTCTCCATACTGTCTGCCATACAATACTCACAATTCTATTCTAAGAATTCAGTATTGGATCAACTAATATAATCCCCTAGTTTTATATTTTTGTTTATTTTCATCACTCTTCTTCTTGATATTGTTTTGACACTGTGTTTATGTTACCCAGATCAATACACTGGCCAAGGATAAAATTTTACACACTATCAGAAAAGTTTAAAAAAAAAATATTGTTATTATTTTCATTATTGATTCCTTACCTCCTCTGGGTTTAATTTAAGTGAATTCACATCAATTTCTCCGAGAAAACCAATGACAGGAGTGACAGCTTTTTTACCAGTCTAAAATAAAGTTTACAATGACAGTCATAAAGGATTGAAAATATTGCAGAACTACATGGACATCTCACCACGAGGTTTTCTGCTCCACCAACAACTTTCAGTTATAACAAAATAACTGACAAATGCTTGCGTGGCATCCTAGTCGACAGCGAGTCTTACACCCTTTCACTCACTTAATAATTCTTCTTACTCAGTCCACCATACAATTTCTATGATGTTAGTTTGGAGAATTTAGTATTATTTGGATCAATTAATAATCCCCTAATAGATATTTTTATCTTTTCTTGTCTCTTGTCTTCTTGATAATTGTAAAGGACAAAATTATGTCTTGGTCACCCCTGATAGTTAAAAGGTTAATTTAAATATTAGTGTTAATATCTCTGTCCCACAGATGTACAATTTATCATTTCTACAACTGAGGGAATTGTGCAGTGGTATACTGGTGAGTGATATAGACTTCCAGTTGAGAGGTCCGAGTTTGAGACCAGGCCTGTGTTGCATTCTTGGGCAAGACATTCTACTTTCATGGTGTCTCGGCCTCCACCCATGAGCATGAATGGGTATGGGCAAATTGTTAGGGAATCCTGATAAAATTCTGGGGGGTAATTTTGTCATAGACTAGTGTCCCATCCATGGGGGAGTAGTATTTACTCCTAGTCACTTCATGCTGCTTGGAAACTGCGATAAGCTCCACCTGGGTGGGCTAATAAGTTCATGTACAGACTTTTCACATCTTCATACTCATATAAAAATAGATACCCGATCTGGAAATGCTGGCATCTGTGCCCAGACTTGAACATGACTTCTCTCCAGTCCTAATTCCTCTTCCATTTCCCGAACAGCTGTGTCTACAATACTGTTATCTTCAGGATCTCTCTTACCACCTGGAAAACTATGAAATGATGGCAATAAGTCACACAAAAGATTCATACCAGCCTAAACCATGCCAGGAATCAAGAAACATTGATCAATTTAAATTATCTGATATTAAATCTCAGATTGCTTATTAAGCTTAATACCAAACTTGGATGAACAGCTCAACTTGATTATGCGATGAGGTTCAAGGACATTCTCAAAGAAGGAGAAAGGGAAGGAAAAAATGGATTTAAGCGGAGGCAGTTCTACAAGATGGCTCTGATGACTGTTTTCAAGTGGAACTGCAATTTGGAGTGTTGGTTTTTGAGGTGAGATGAAAACCAGAGAACCTAGAGAGAAACAACAATCAACAACAAAAACATATGATCTAACTCAGGCCATATCAGACAGAGGCCAGTCCTTCCACTACTGCCCTATCTCTGCCTCCACAATAACCATTGATTATTATCATGATTTACAGATAAATAAGATGGTGACCTCAAGAGATTAGCAACTAACCTTACTTCTCCTTTGTGACTGTTCAGTTGACTGGAACGAAGAGTAAAAAGCACTGAGGGAACAGAGTTCACAAGACAGAAAGGGACAAATACAGCAGCCTCCTCAGAGCACCTTGCCAGCAAAGACTTAGGAGTTCTCATTTTTCCAAGCTGCCTGACAAGGCGGTCTTTATTCTCCTCTGAAAAGGCATCACTGAAATTTGAACATGTTCGTGTCAAACTGGACGTTCTTATTGTTCTTGAATTGTGACTTCTTGGAAAGAAAGGCGAGCTGCTGGAACGACTAATATTTGATGAGAATTCAGAGGTTGGGTAACATCTTGAAAACCGTAGTTTATGAAAAATTCTTGAGCCTTGTGTCATCGTGGAGTTCATTTCGACGTTTTTCCCTTCCAACTGAAGGTAGAGTTTCGACGTGTAAAAATAAAATTACAAAAATGACGCAAACAATTTCACAAAGATATGCAAAATTTTCGACGAAGTAATAGCTGAATTACGACGATCTCTTTGGCGAAGTAGCGCCACCTTATATTAGCCTCATAACAATACAACTTTCTGCCTGAATGTTGTAGCTTTACAAATCAGCTTTTCTATAAACACGTTAGTTGACCAGAAACGAGCATTCATCGTGGACTTCTGTTCATGGTTCATTTAAATTTCGCCGCCATTTTGGCGTTTCATAATCAAGTATTTATGTAAGTTACATGAATATTCTTCTTTTGTTAAAACGCCGCTGTGCACTATAGAGCCTTCAGTCAAACATGACGTTAGCGAAAAGAACTGTAGAGCTTTTTTACGATGTTATTTCACCATATTCTTGGATCGCGTTTGAGGTAGGTGACCTAATTTCAGTAAGAATTTATTTTATAGACTGCATTCGCGTCTCAACTGTTAAGAAAACTTTTTCAAGGACGGGCAGATTTTGTACAGCGAGAACCAGCTTCACTGCTTGATGAGCGCTCTTAGCTCACGGATATCTGGGGCGCGTTAGACGCTTAGAAGTATCGGAACAATGTCAGTATCTGAGCAACTGCACACCCATCCCCTCCCCAACCCAACAACTGTGCACCCACCCCTCCCCTAGCCCAACATTAACCCTAGATTGTTCTCAGTTGACTGTTGTTGGGTTAGCCAGGGGAGGGGTAGGTGCCCTGTTGCTCAGATACTGATATTATCAGGTTTCTGATATCTTAATGTTACACAAATACAAAAGTGAGGAATATCCTTGTCAGGATACTAGGGTGGGGATATACAAAGAGCCAAAAAATTTAAGCAGGGGTGGGAAGGAGGGGATGGTGAGGGAAACCCTTTGCATAGCTTTCTGTCTCAGAATGAGATGATGTGTCAGTTTAAATTAATTTCGTTAAATCTTTTAAGAAAAATGCAAAATAGACTGGTACTGGAAAAGAAACTTTTTACAAATTACTTATGAAAACAACTTTTGTATTCATTTATTGACAGGTCCTTTGTCGGTATAGACCCAAATGGAATTTAGACTTGCAATTCCGTCCTTTTTTTCTGGGAGGAATAATGGCAGGCTCAGGTATAAGATTAATGAGATTTTTTTTGATTTGTTGTTGATTTTTTTTGTATACAACAGATGGGGGAATATAGATACCACAGTGCATACTTAAAGTATAGTGTCTTTTTTTGGCACAATTAATTGATTCACATTACACTTAAGAAACTAATGCACCTTATATGAGTTTTCATATAATCATATATATTTATAGTTTTTGCTTCTGATCTATATGCAATAATGTAAGTATTTAAATTTGAACTAAATTTTTCTGTCATACGATGGTATAACTATGAAACAAGCATTTCAATGTAAAATAAGCATTTCAGAGTGACAGTCCATGACAAACTGAATTACTAAACTGTCAGTGGGTCCTCAGTGTAAATTATAAAGACTCCTCTTTCATCCCTTATACCCAAGCATCAGTATGCATATTCTCTATACTGTTCCCTATACACTTTTTAAGGTGTTGAAAAGGAGAATTTGTCTTCCAATCAAAATCTTCTTGAGCTGATTATTTTTTTCCCTTTTCTTATATATGCTCTTAATGTGTGATTCAGGGGTGATATTATAGGGTGAAATTAGATGCTAGTCTCTCCAAGGGGTCAAAGGGCAAACATCGGCAAAATACCTTACAACAGTCTCTCTTTCCTGTAATCTTTCTTACTTATGCTTGATGATATTCCCATATTCCTATTTATGAAATGCATAGGTAACAGACCTCCAGCAATGGTTCCAGCTAAAGGTGTTTACATGATTAAAGATATTCAAAGAATGCAGGAGTATTATGGAATCCCTATTATTCCACCTTCTGTGAGTGTTGATATCAAGATTTTATCTTTTAGATGAGTTGGTATAGAAACTGAAATCCAATGACTGTGTGGATCAGAAAAGAAGCATCTTTTGCCAAATTTTTTAAAAATCCCTCTTTGTCAATAATATAATACTTTTGATATTGATCAAGAGATGTATGGATATTAAAGGGAGAATTTGAATCACTTCTGGAAGTTTAAGGGTTAAAATACATTGAAGGACAGGGTTTTCAAGAAAGGAAAACATTTTTAAATGTTGATATTATTTTAGGTCAAGTCTTAAGAAATGGAAAGATGTGTGGAGTTGTTTTTCCAAACCATGATAACTGCATTATTATTTTTTTTAAGGCTCTGTATGTAAAATCAGTAAAGAAGCTGAATATACTTAGGTTTGCCAAAACTTTTTATTAACTGCCATGGGAGCATAGTCAAATCTGGACACTCTCTATAAGTGAAAGTCTGCTTGCTTCAATTATACTCAAAATCTTGAGTCTTGAAAATAAACTTTAATTTTTTTTAAGAAAAATACTGGACCATGGTTCAGAGTATTGTTCACAAAAATGTACACAAACCCTCTGGTGACTTCAGTCTGGTAGTTAACCCTTTAACTCCCAAGATCTGATTGTTAATTCTCCCTTTTAGCTGCTACATATTTCCTTGTAAACTAATTACAAGAATTTGGTGTAATATCAAGATAACAACTTCTACCTGATAAGTTTGGGTATTCTCATTACCTGTTTGCTCGATGATGTATGGACACAATAGGGAGAGGTTACATTTTGATCACTTGGAGAGTTTAAGTGTTAAATAAATGAAGAATAACAAATATATGTTGTGTTGGGAAAGATTGATTTCCCACGCTAAATTGCAATTCAGCTCTGAAAAAATTTTTTAAATTATGTTTTCTTTAGGATCCAGCCAATGTGATGTTTACCAAAGGTAACAGTTTAATTTGTTTCTTTCAGGAGAATTTGTATATAGGATATCAATATAGTTTTATTTTGAATTAAAATCATGCTTGATTCAAGCAGTTGTTACTATTTTACTAAGTCCCCATTCTCACCAGCGAAACATGTTTAGTTAAACTGGGTTTAACTAAATGATAATCAGAACCAGAGAACTGAAAAATTAAAATGGAATTTTCCATAGGACCCAAGTAGTCACTGACTTGTATTTCCAATGTGCTAAATTGAAAGAAATTTAAACCATGTCTAACAACAGACAACATGTCAAATATTTTAAAAAAATTCGAGTTGAGCTTTGAATTTCTTCTCAATGAATTTAAAATTCAACTGTGTTGTGAGATCCTTTCAGAATATAATATACAATAGCAAACTTTTTCAATTTAATGGCCAACAGGTTCTCTACCTACCATGCGACTTCTGACAGCAGCGTGGAAATACCACCCTGACAAACTTGAACAACTTAGTCGTGAGTTCTGGATGAGAGCTTGGTCCAGGGTGTGTTGATAATTACTAATAAAACCACTAATTAATTAATAACTATAAACAATTGATCTTGAACAGATGACAGTTTTATTTTGCTAAGCTAAGAATATAATGTCACAAACAAAAACAAAAAAAAAGACAAAAAAGTTGTCAATAAACTGATAGATCTACCATATTTTACTAGTTATTGTTAACAATTTTCCTCAGCACAATAAACTGTAAGGATTGCTTCTGTATTTGTTTCTTCAACCACAGTGCATGTTTGATTTTCATTTATTTACAGTCATTATTCACCACTTGGAGGGTTTATTTGGAACCAACATATAGTAACCACCTCCCAGTTGGCTTGTTAGCTCAGTTAATAGAGCACTGCACCAGTATCACAGTGGTCATGGGTTCAAACCTGTGCGGGCCTGAATTTTTTTCAGGCCCTTTTTCAACTACTAGTTCAGTAGTGTTCATAACTGTGAGGATCACTTCTATATTGATTCGTTAATTTTTGGTTTCTTTTTTACATGCTATACATTTTGAGTGTGTCAATTGTTTAATATGTGCATTAAAAGCATTTTTTTTAATAGAGAATTAAGTGTTCCACCCCTCATAAAAAAGAGGTGTCATACTACACCCTCCTTCCTGACAAAGGTCACCAGCTAAGCTTTCTACAACCACTGCTTTCTCTGTAACTAAGGTGCCATTTTTAAGTTCCACCATACATATATTTCTTTAAACTTTTATTTCTTTGTTTCAGGATGAAGACATTGTAGAACCTCAAAGTTTACAGGAGGTAAGGATGTGCTGCATATTTCGATGGTAGCAAATCTTCACAATCACAAAAATAAGGTGGCACTCCATCACAGATGGGTCTGCAAAGAGTGGACTTCATTATTTTGTTGGAAGGAAATTTTCAATTGCATTTGAGATATTTTAGATATCTATGATATTTAAGCTTAGGGTGCAACAAATTATGCCAATTTGAACATTAAACAGCCAGGCCAGTAGGGTTGTTCACTGAGATTTTAGGAGAAGGCTACACAGTTCACATAGTGAGTTTTGGATGAATCTAACATAACCAAAAAGCTCTGATAAAGGGCTATTGCTCAGAATATCACTGCTTTAGAAACACTTTACAGTGGCCAATTAACATTATCAACTCAGTTGATAAAACCAAATTATCTTGTTAACTCTTTGACTCCCAGATCAAATTTGTAATTCTCCTTACTGTCAACCATACAATTCTTATAACATTAGTTCAGAGAATTTAGTATTGGATCAACAAATTATCCCCAAATTGATATTTTTCTTTATTCTCATCACTTATTTGGTTGATATTGTATTGATATTGTAAGGAGAAATTCCATCTTGGTCACCCATGAGAGTTAAAGGGTTAAGCTATAACTGCCAGAGACAAAGCACCACTCTTTCTTTAGAAACTTAACAAGAAGACTTGCTTCCAATGTGATGACTGAGGCAGTTTATTAGACGGAAAACAGAAGTCAATAGGCAATTGATTCTTGATGCATTTTTAACAGGTGTGCTCAAAAGTTGGATTAAGTGCAGATGAAACTCAGGCTCTCATTAGTAAGACTAAAGACCAGGAAATCAAGGATACTTTGAAGGAGACCACACAGAAGGCTCTTGATTTAGGGGTTAGTACGTTAACAAATCGGTGGGATTATGTGGTTACAAACAAGATAATTTCAATTGATTTCATCCAATGAGTTGTAATGTAAATTAACAGCCGTGAAGGGTTACTGAAATTGACATTTGAAGCGTAACCCTTGGTCGGAGAGAATAGCTCCAGAAACTCTTCACAGTGGCTAATTTACATTATAAACTTAGTTCACAAAATTGAATTATCTTGTTTTGCCATCCACCGACGTAGTTTTTTTTCTTAGAAACTTAGCCCCGTTATTTACTTGTAGAGTTGTTAATGGACTGAGTCCTTGGCACAGGCTTGAGTGTGAGATTGATATAGGATAGGTTAGCTTTGTTATCTTAAATTTGTTCCGAGAAATTCTACTAAAATGGAGACAAATCTATGGGACTGTCGATTTTGATTTCAGGCCTTTGGAGCTCCGCTAATTGTCGCCCATGTCAATGATGAGCCTCACACGTTTTTTGGCTCTGACAGATTTCTCCTGATTGCCCACTTGCTAGGTAAGTTCACAATATAACTATTGTAACTTGAATCATTTGACTGGCTGGGCCGTCTTTTTTATATTTAAAGCTTTTTCATTTTTGTCATTTTTTCCTCTAGGAGTGGAATGGGAAGGTCCACTGAGGTCTCAAAACTCGAAACTTTAACATTAGTCTCAAACTGTAACTGAACCAAACGGGAATGTTTTGCAACCTGGACTCACTGTTTGATCTTGAATACCAAAACGATCTAAGAAGTCCCGATGAAGTAAAACCGTTTTAAAGCTTCCAGGAAAATGACAACAACCTTAAACTTTCTATAATGATAATGCAATGTACACTGTGGAATAAATGTTCTCGCACATGGTAGACTTTCTGAAGCTTCTGAACCGCCAATAGATCCAACAGCCAAATATGATTGAACAAACCTTTGAGATATTTTGTGTGTCACCCATTTCTCACTTAAACCCTTTCCTTACTAATATCTCGATGAAAAGTCTCCTTACTTTTGCAATACATTTCTTTCAAAGTTTGTTTTAAGAATTTGGTGTTGGATCAAATGATAATACCCTCGTTCTTATTTTTCTTTATTCTCATCACTTGTTTACTTGGTATTGTATTAATATTGTAAGGAGAAATTCTCTTTTAGTCACTTATGGGAGTAAAAAAGTTAAACAAACATTACGGTTGTTGTAGAAGCCGTAAGTTCCAAATAAAACGCTTTGAATTAAAAATAAACTGGTGAGAAAGATGTGTTTAATCACAATGTAGTGGACTGTTATATATTTTACATTAAGAACACACGTTTTTCTTGTTTTCTTATGTATATCACGCAGTACGTATCTATGTAGCTTTTTTTTTTTTTTTTGTGACAAACGCCCTTTGAAACAGGACCAAGGTAGACGTATAAAATCGGAGGCCAGCCGGGAAACATTTCTTCAAATTCATCATATTGGTTCTCGTGTTGAATCCTTTTTACATATATTTCTATTTCAGTTCAAAATGACTAAAATGAAACACGCATGATTCCACACAGGGAATCATGCGTGTTTCATTTTAGTCGTTTTGAACTGTATTTCGCTTTACTCTCATGTGTACCAAGCACTTTCCAACAGCATTTGCTACAATTTCCCATAATTATATTTCTATTTCAAAGTTCAGCGGGCGAGTTCCTCGCAGCTTCGAATTTCATGATCGGGTAAATGCCCGACGTACAAAGTATCTCGGAGATCGTATTTCAACTGGGCACGACTGTAGTGATTCAAATGAAGTCTTATTTACAGTTGGTGTGATTTCTCAGAAAGGGGCATATCTCTAAGGACCACAGAGAAGAGGCCCCATAAATCAAGGGGCTTAGGAAGAGGACGGCGCATGCAGAGGTCAGTAATGATGATAAGAGGGTTTTATAACCAGCCGCGGTGATTTGTACCCAGTAGGGATAGGTGATATACTGTTTGGTTGTGGGCGAGTGTTGATTTGAGATGAAGAGCTCTGCTTCTTCCAATCTTCAGATGTCTCGGGAATGTCGGTTTTTCTTCGAGTTTCCTCGTCAATCGGTGGGGATCTGCTTTCCATGTCCTCGATACATATGGACTTTGTGCGTCTTCTTTCCGAGCCGACAGTATTGGGGGAATCCCCCTTAAAATTATTTGTGGATCGAACAAAACTCCCATTTTTTCGCTCAGTCGCGGGCCTCTCTTCAGGAATTTCAGTTTTTCTTCGTTCTTTAGTCACTTCTTTCTTCATCTTTTTCTTATTTTTAGTTTCGTCTTGTATTGCAGGCGTTCTTTGCGACGTCGTTGTTACAGCGGTGATATCTGAACTGAAATCTTGTGATTTACTCTGTGACTCTTCATCTGATGAAGGCTCGGGATTTTCAGATTTTCTTTTCTTTCTCTCCTTTTCTTTTCTTTTCTTCTTTTTCTTTGTCTTGGTCTCGTTATTTTGTGATGCAACACACCTGTCTCTCTGTTCTTCAGATGTACCTATCGCTACAGTCAATCCATCCTTTAAGTCCAGAATAGAATTTACCTTTTGTTCCTTGGACGAATCATCCGAATCAACCACTTTTGTCTTCGTTTCCTTCTCAGCTTTCTCTTTCTTCTTCTTCTTTTTCTTCTTCTTTTCCGTAGCTGCAGTATTCTTATCCTCAGTGACTTGTTCAGCAACTGGTTCATCCATTGTGGTTCTAGCCACTTCCGGACGGCTTTCCCCAAATCTAGCGGGCTCTGCTGTAGATTTTCTCCGCTCGTTCAAAGGCGTAGTTGGCTTTACACGGATTTTTGTCACGCTTTCTTCAGAGTCCTCTTTCACCCCTGTAATTGCGGCAACGGAAACAGAGTTTTTCTTTTTCGCCGTGGGAGTAGCTGATAGTCCACTCCCCTTCATTTTTTCCTTCCCAGAACTCTCCGCATCACTGATTTCAATTTCTTCCGCACGAGGCGAATGTCTAGAACCTCCTAAAGTTGACGCCATAGTGGCCTTTTTCCCTTTAGAGTAAGTGTCTTTCGGGGTAACAAGTCTTCTTTCATTATTTAAAAAAACTGGGGGAGGCTTTCCACTATTCTCGTTCAAGTTCTGCTCCATCTTAGACTTGTTTGGACTCTTGACTTCCCGCGCGGAACCTTTTCGAATCCCTTCGTCTTCGCCAACGGGAATTATGGAAGACCTCCTGGAATTTTTCACACCGTTTGAAGGCGACAAAAAGTTTTTCACCTTCTTCTGCTTCTCTTGTTTTTTGTCCTTGGCAGGCAGGAAAACCGTGTCTTCACTGGCGTCCAAGCTTAAATCGGAGGAAGCAATGGAGCTCTTCCTTTGTTCATTAACATTACTTGCATTCACGGATAGCTTTGCATTTCTTTCAGCAGGTGTAGGTGATTTTGAATTTCCTCCCGGCTTCCTATGAAAAACTGGAGAACTATTTTCAGTTGCTTCTTCGTTTTCGATAAAAGCTGGGTTTGTAATACCTGGCGAATAAGGCGGGCTAGAATGGGAAGGACGAATTACTCGTTCATCGTCGCTATTCAAAATGTCGCTCAAGGTGTCATCGTCTAAATTCGACATGCTTCCGCTATCAGTAGTCCGCTTGTCCTCAATATCAGAGTCGTCATCGTCTAGAATGAGTCTTGGAGGAGTCCGCTGATTATGTAGCTCGGTAGGTTCGTAGGCCGGCACAAGGGACCTCACAGGGTAGCCAGGGGGCCACTGCTTTTTACCCTCGACATTGTCTCGAGGCAAGTTCAGCGAAGATGAAGCGCTCCCATTGGCTGAATGAATGAAAATATCGAAAGGCTTTAGGTGACGTAGATTGCATGGCAATATATAGCTGTTTTTAATTGGGTTTCGAAAGTAATCTTAGATTATCAGGGTAATTTGATATTATCAACTGAGTTGATAACGTCAATTGACCACCGTTAAGAGTTTCAAAGCTGACGTTGGCGAACGAATAGCGAACGCACGAAATGTCAGCTTTGAAACTCTTTAGGGTGGCCCATTTTCGCTATCAACTCAGTTGATAATGACCAAATTACCCTGTCATCCTCTCCCGTCACGCAGCACCACAGTTTCTTTGGAAACTTACCCCCTTTCATCTGAGATTACATTGGTTTTGCTTCACAACGCTCTGTGAAAAACCTTGAACCTACGCACGAGCGGAATCATTCGATAAAGAAACAGGTTGGTGCGCAAATCTCGTGATCTTGTCGGGGAAAATGCATTAACCGTAAACATCGTAAGATGGGTTTTAGCAGGTGTGGCTTAGTGAAAAGATAGCAACATGTTACCGGTCTCAGTTTTCAACCAGGAAAGAGCGCAGTGTCGTGCGATAACTGTGCCTGCTTCGTGTCCAATAAATACTACAATAAAAGTTCACTAGGTATGTATGTCGCAAAAAGACTTGAATCCGAACCTTAGTCTGACCTACATTCAAACTCTTTTTAGACTCTATAGATTTATATTTTCACGTACGTCCACAATGCCAGGAACGACTTATGTTAAGAAAACTTGCCAGTGTGAACAGAGTTTTTTTATTTTAACATACCTGAGACACGCTCATTTTCTTCCATGGCTTCCTTAATTTTCAGTTGCTTCAGTTGCTGGTCTGTTTTGTGATCCAAACGGTTGCTGTTGATCGGTGTAAATTTCTTTTTAGACAAAAGCCAGGATTGTTTGATAAGCTGCCATAAAACACACAAAGTAACGAGTCCCAAGATGGAAGCACCTGCATAGATCATCGGCTTCAAGTCCATATCAATGGGCGGGATCCCCTCTGTCGGAGGGAGGGGTGGAGGTGAAGGCGTGGGCGCTTCGTGCAGATCATATGAGTCACCATACATGGCGGACAACATAAAGGATGAATAAATGGTAGTTCCATCCCATAACGGAAAAACGAGAGAACTGTTAACTTGTAACTGTCTTAGGAAGTCAAGGGATAGTTCAAGCGCAGTATCGTTTCTTCCGTAGATTGTGATATTGGCAGCTAAACTGTCGCAGTCCTCCTCGATCATATAGTAGCGGTCTGTGTTGTGATAGTTAAATTGCTTCTCATTTTTTTTCTTGTTACTTCCTTTCATCCGACCTCCCACTGCCAGGCGCTTCGCACGATGATGTGCCCTGATGCTTGTCACGTCCACCCCGCAGTATGGCCGCTGACCAGTGGCACAGCTCGTGTTGGTCACTGTGATCTGACTCGGTGGAATGCTTGTGAGGCTTGTAATTCCTTTTCCCAATGAGTTTGTCAAGTTTTCTTGAAAATTTTTAATCTGATTACAGTCTAGCACAAATACCAGCAGCAACGTGAAGTTCCAAGTTGGTTGTGCTATAACTGGTGGGGCTGCAAAACGACAAAAAAAGAGAATGAATTTTGGCTCCAGGCTCAAAGCAAAGTGGTCGGTAAACGAAATGGACACTATCTTGAGTGCTAAAAGGAATGTATTCATTCTCTGCTGTTTGAAGTTTGCTGACCGTGTAAAAAACGGAAAAAAGAAAACGAAAAACAATTTCATTCTTGTATTTTTAAGGAAAGAGTCTTAAAGAATCGATTCTGCTGAGCTTTGAAAAAAAAAGATTCCAGTCACTATTTTGCATTAAATTTGGAAAAACTCAAGGTTGGTGCCTAGTTTTTACTGCTCTCTCGAATCCAGTCTTTGCATCTTTCCGAGAAGAGACTTTCAGTTAACTTACAATATCTGTTGTTTACAGCTTTTGTCATGTTCTGTGAATTGCCTGAGAAGAGACTTTCAGTTGAGGAGCATGGCTCACCTTCTGCGAGACAGCAGCTCGCTAATCTACTTACTAGATCTGTTGTTTACAGCTTTTAGCATGTTCTGTGAATTGCCTGAGAGAGACTTTCAGTTGAGATGCGTGGCTCACTTTCCGCGCGACAGCAGCTCGCTAATTAACTTACAAGATCTGTTGTTTACAACTTTTGTGATGTTCTGTGAACTGTCAGGCTGAAAGTCTTTTTAGATTTGGTGATGAAACTACAAGTTCCGTCCCTTTGTGTGTTGGCCCCACTGAATGGAAACATTTGTATTTTATTCGAACTCGGATTTTACTGCTGCTCAAACATTCTCTTTGGATTTTTTTAATGTTTGTTTATTCTGTATTCTTTTTTTTTCGGCAAATACTTCAAGAACGCCGAGATAACCAAATACAGACTTGTACTCGATTTCGTCCTAAGTCAGCCAAATTTAGCCAAACAGGTTTCTTCATTTTTAAAACAACGCCTACTTTGTAGGAAACTTCTTTTTGTAAAAACAAAGTAAAAAAAAAAAAACAATACTTTTTCCTTACCTGTTACAGGTGAAATTGAAATATTGAGACACTTGTCACAGCAGTAGGTTGTATTTAGGGGACAAATACAGCAGGCCCACTGAGACGCACTCTCATTAGATGCACCTGTCAGGTTCACAAAAGTCTGCTGGTTAAGAGTACTGCAGGCTGAGCTGCTGTTGGTTCGACATTGGCAGGCGTTATTCTCCACAAGACATGGGTTGGCTGAGATCGAACCGTTACAGGAACCCTATGGAAATATTGATTAGCTGTTAATTGCTTAAAACTTAATTGTCACCATTTTTCAAGTTTTCCACAGTTCTTTTCCTCGAGTTTCCTCGAGACTGTGAAAACAAACCTTTCAGTAGCTATAGTTTTCGTTTGTTTGTTTGTCCCTTCATGCTAGGGAAACTGGGATAAGCTCCGGCCGAGTGTGCCACATGGCTTAGTACAGACGTAATGGAATAAAAGCTGCCCCTTGAGGGAACGAATTAATAATGAAGTGAAACTGCCCCTTAGGGGAACGAATTAAGTCGTTTCTTCGATTTGGGGTTTGAACCAATACAACTTTATTATAGCGAACCAGCATTAATGCATCTTCTTCTTCTGTTATTCTTTTGACAACAATATTTATTTTTAAGAACTATCACTCAGAAATTGAAGTTTCCCCCTGAATATTTTTTTTCTCAATTTATCTGAAACACCGTTTTTCCGTGTCTCCAAAAAGATTCCCCGAGCAAAATAAAATTAAACGCATGTACATGTTATGAAAATTTAGCCTTGGGTTATAATGCCCTTAACATAACTGTTATTCCAATTAATTATATATGACTTGTAGGACAAGGCTAATTCAGCTGCGACTTCCATTCTAAAGCGCACCACGATAAAATATTAAATATCTGCTTTTCAACAGAAAAATGGGCGTCGTTTTATTAGGTGCGCGTAAGTTCGAGTGCTAAAAAAAAATATTACGAGTCAAAACACCGCAACGGATGTTTGCTTTCTATCGATTTCTAAATTAAGAGATAATTTTTAAATCAGATGCAGCGCAAGCAAACTTTGAAACTGCCAAATGCGCTTTTTCAATCAAGTTTAGAAGGATTATTCGTATTACACCTTTTATGAATAATAACATTTATAATAACCTTGCCAATTTTTTTTGTTAACAAAAAGGTTTTCGGTCGACTCATTCAAGTAGAAAAATCGTCTGCATTAGTATTGACACTAATACGATACGATACAAGACCATCGGATAACTTTAACCTTCTAAGTCCTTTTCGCGCCGGTAATCTCCTTAATGAAGAAAGTGATCGACCTAACCGCAAATAGCTGCTCGGTAATATAAACCCGAAATATAAAAACACCGAACGATTTTCTCAACTGATAATGTCAGCTGCCTTATCAATACGTGTATTTTGTTCGCTGAAATTAATTTTACTCGGCATTCGCGTTAACTTTTCTTTTCTTATGAATTGCGACAAATTTTTTAGTGCACTAATTATGATTGTACATGTCCTATAATCTCGTTCAATTTCCCAGCTTAAGCTTAGCTTAGATAATCCATATTTACGAGTCCGCAGATCTTAGATGCATTCTGAGTATATCTAGTTACTTGACAACGTTTTGATTACAATTCAGTCGAAACAATCATGATAATGTACTGTGTACCCAAACGTGAAACCTCATCACAATTATTCGATACAAATCGACTCATGAAAGTCAAATTTTTCGCGTCATATTTTCCGTTTGTTTGACTCACCATGTATCCCTGTAAATATCTAACTATTTCAAACCGAGAAAAGAGGGACTTAAATTCATTTCCACGTTCAAATTTGAGTGCACTCGACCCTTAAATGGCAAATTCGTTTGCGCGTAATTAGGTTACATCTGTCTCACCAACACAACAAAAGAGAAGGAGAATTACTTCCACAGCCGCCGTGAACCGTCTGTTTCAAGCAAGAAATAATGTGCTTTTACGTAATTTTCTGTTCACGAATAAAGCTTTTCTGACAAGTTGTTTGTGCGGGCAATAAGACCTTGCGCTTGAAATGACGCTTTTAATTAGTTGTAAAATTTTACGTCGGCTAACGTTCGCAAAAGTAATGATCGGGACATTAAAAAGCACATCAGAAAACTGAACACACCGAGCATTTTTCGCTACGTGAAGTAAATATGCAAATTCAAGGGAACTCGGCTTTAACGTGGCAAAGCGTTAGATCACATTTGCTAAGGCAAAGCAAATTGTACCCCAAGGTGCTGGAATAAATCCATGAACATGTTTGTTTGTGAACCGATATGGTTTATGACGCAAAATTATAAATGCCAAATTTAAGTCTTTGAATCCTTAAGGGTTCGTTCTGTATTTAAATGGCTTGCGAATAAAATTCTGGACCAGATGAGAGAAAAACATTACATTTTCCATAGTTTTTTTCCCCCTTGTTCCCTGAATGTTTGTTTTTTTTCGAGAGCTGAATTTCTTCTTAATTCGTCAGCTTCACAGCCTGATTTACGGATTAAAAAATAATTTTGCTTAAAAGTCACAATCGAAAGATAACTATCTATGTGCAGTTCTGAGAAAAGTTTTATGAATACCTGAGGGCAGGAATGAAATATTTCTGAATCCAGCGTCGAACAACCCAAAAACACCATGACCACTACAGCTAAATAAATAAAGAAAAAAATGAATTGACGGGTTAGTTGAAAAGAATAAAACTCAGTCGTTATTTGGTTACTTAAATTCTATGAACTCAATTTTATGTGTGGAAAAAATAATAATGAAGGAAAAAAGTAGGTTTAAGTTCAGCTTTTACCATTTCGAAGGAGAAAGTGATTATAGCAAGACATTATTCTGCGGGCAGCTGCTAAATGCCTAGTGCTTCGTTCTTCAAATCAGTTGGACGCCATCGGAAAATGCTGTTTCTCTCAATTTCCTTTTTTGCCAGACAGTGTTATCGCAGACTTGAGACCTCAACCAAGCGTACAATAAATGAAGTAATCTGGATTCCTTGAAAACGAAATTAAAATCCCCAAATCTTTGTCAGTTCATTGGTTCGTCGTGAAAGGGACAGCTTTTCATTGGCTACTGACTTTTGTTTTGACTGACGAGGGTGCATCTGAGAGATGCTGTCTACTTCGAAACTTTCTCGTGTCAGTTAATCCCAGCTGAGAAAACAGTTTAGTTCACTCTCTCTTCTCTCTTATTGCTTGACTACCGACGTGGAACTGCGAAGTGAATGTAATCTGAAAATCTCTGACGGTAATTTCATGCTTTCTTTCGATCCCTCACCTTGTCGATAATATTGTCACAGGGCTTTTGTGTAATGCCACTTGTCATTCAGCGCTGTCATTGTTGAGTCTCCACGCTTTAGACAAATGGGTTCGTTATCCAGTTTTATTCATAAGTAAACAGTCAAAATAATGTCTCACCTATTGAATTTTAAAGACGTGACTTGAATTGAAAACAAAATGTTTCGTGATCTTCTCTCATCGAAAAGGCCGCCATCATTGCTAGTTTTTTTTAAATTCTTTTTTTTTCAGTGCAGTAACAAGTGATTCCCTTTCTCAACCACTTTGTATTAGTGTTTTTAAACGAACAAATGCAAAATGATAATTTAAGGGCTACATCCATTGTACATCAGGGGTTTTAGTGTTAATTCTACGTACTGTATCGGAGTAAAACAACGATACACTTCCAATTCCTTAAAGGTGTATAAACTGACGCATTTACACTGACATTTTTTTTATCATAATTTGTCGTTGAGTCGTCTGGCATCTAGCTTTCATTTGGACATCTCTCGGGGTTAAAAACGGACGGACAAAATTCTTCGCGGCTGGATCGAATTAGGAACCTTTTCCACGGAAATTCCAAATGTAATTTACGTGTCAGCTCAGAATATTTATCGTCTCTTGTTATGACACCTTCCAAATTTTGATAAAAAAAAACTTTCTGCGTTCGGAGATTGAAATGTCGCAGTTTGCCTAACGTTCGTTCATAGATGTTATTTTTTTTAATGTTTCGTACGTTATTCGTCCCAGAATAAGCTCAATGTTTTGTCGATTTTCTCCACACCTTTCGTTATAGGTTAACATAAGCGGAGTCTGTTTTTAGGCACGATTTTCAATCCGTGTTACACAAGACAAATTTTGACGCAAATCTTTTGCAACTAGTACTGGCGACAACATTATATTACAGGAAAAAAACTTAAATTATTCTGGCTACATCCAACTCTTTAAATCGCCTCCTAAAACTTGTGCTATATAACTTCTGATAAAATGTTAAGTCAAGATGCTCGTTATCTGTTAAACGTCACTGCATGCAAGAATTGATTGCTGTAATATCACCGAGCGGCCATGCACGTCTTAAAACTAGTAAAATAAACAAACTGACTCGCTCATGAATCACCATTTTTTTCCCTTTTTTTTGACGTAAGCTCGTTGAAAAGTAAAGTGAGTTCTTCGAGAATTTGGATAAGAATAATTTTGGGAAATTTTCGTTGACAAAGCCATCTGGCGGTTGTAAGGCAATGGGATAAAAATATGTCTTCAGTAAGTAATGTAGTTTTAAGGCTCAAATACGCCATTCTCATAAATTCGATATACCGACAGGTGCAAGAGCAATTCTAGGTACATATGTTAAGAGGTGAAAATTGAGTTATTCTAAGAATAGAACTGTTCTATCGGAGCAATTTTTGATTGAGCATCCAGAGTAATCCGGCATCGCATTGGTTTTGCATTTCTTCGCACCGTGATTGGTCCAGAAAACTCGCACCAATCTCTAAACCGATCTGATGCAAAAAGAATACGATTCAAGACTTGGTCGCCCGCGTTTTCCCGCGCTTCACGCTGTTTGGTTGTTTCTACTCTGAATTTTTATTGGCCCCTTAAAGGTATTTTCCTTTCCTCAGATTGGCGGTTGAGATTATGCTACCACACTCTGCCAAACATGCTAAGAACCTCCCGGAATTTTCCTAAGAACGTAGCCGAATCCAATTCTGATTGAATAAAGGGGGTAAGTTTCTAAAGAAACTGTGGCGTTGCGTGGTTGGGAGAGTATAACAGGGTCATTTTAAATCGTGATGATGGCGGTTTACTACCTGACGCCTATTTACACCTCGACAGGAAAAAGGGCAGCTAATTAGTATGCATATAAAAGGACCTCCTGTTGCAGCGATTCTTTTTTTTTTTTTTTTTTTTTTTTTTTTTTTTTTTTTTTCAGCGATTCGATCACCCTTGATGGAAGCACTAGACGGGATTGTCGAAACGTTGGGTCTATGAAATTTAATTTTTCTCGATAAAGTCCCATTCTTCCAAATTCTACCAAATCATGTGCTCTGCAAAGTTTCCTTGATAAATGTTCACGAGAGAGAATCTCTTGGTGTTCATGTTCAAAATCTGGAACGCCAGTTATTTGTCGAGATAAAAAACTCGCTTTATTCCTCCATCTATACCGCAAGGAATACTTGCGGACGGGAAAGCTTGCTTTTGCAAAAGGCGCTTTTGTAAGTAATCGGTGAGCGAAGTCGATAAATTACGACCTGATAGAACTTGAGATATACGAAAGCGTCAATCGCTAAAAATTAAAGGATCATATATGGCAAACATTTTCGTAGCTTTAACTCATGTTGTCTCCAAAGTACAAATGCCCAAATTTAAAACGGAAGACACTATTCAGCTGACTGGACGATAATCTCTTGGGCTTAGGCGTTCGTAATAGTTAAATCTGGCTAAGCAGTCTATTTTACGTGAAACTCTCATATTGATATCTAAATTGCCGTGTGAAATACAGACCAAAAGCGATTGAAAAGCATGTGAAATTTGTCACCCCTTTCAAAGAAAGTTCTCACTTGCTATTCACTTGAAACCTTCAACAAATGCATGCGCTTTAAAGCTTTGACAGCGATTCGCGACTTCACACGAAACAGCCCCGTGTTTTAATTAGAGTCTGTGGCGTGGCGCCTCAGTGAAAAATGTGTGACCAGAGGAAAAGGCCGGAACCACTTATGGCTGATAAAAATAGAAACCCGGATGGCTTCCGAAACTTGATGAGACGCGTAAAATGAATCTGGTGTCAAATAGGGCTTCAACATGACGTTGAAAACTTTCTTTTGTAACTCCTTTGTCTCGCTAACAAGACAGATTTAAGCGTCGATCAATTTGAAGCTTCCACAGTCTTTCCCCCTGGCAACCCCACAGGCATCTGTACCACCAGGGGTGGGGAATTTGAGCCTCGTTTGGGTGAGGTGGCAAATTTGAACCAGCCGAATATTCTGGTGTTAATTTTAATACTGGTGGAGTTTCAAGGTTAAGAGTCCGCTTTCGTGAGCAAATGGCTTAGAAGAAATTTTCAAATCGTCGAATGATGCTTACAAACGAAAAAACCAAGCAGCGGCACTACAAAATAGTACGTGACTTTCCTGAATTCTACAACGTTCGTTGATCACACGAAGAATCGTGCGATAAAAAACTGTGCTTGAGCCCTTGAGACGTGCGGGGAAAAAAATGCGAGCTCCGCTTTTAGGCTTGGCTAAATCTATCTATTAGGCAACCTTTCAGAGCGTTTTTGTTTTTCATGGATCTGTGGCCTCCTTCGCAAAAGAAAGGAACTACTAATTGTCAAAGATAGATGTAAGTGTGCTTATTTAAGTAAGGGTAGTGTGGAGTATGTAAGGAACTTTACGGCTTCACCTAAATAAAGGGAAGGTATCTGGCATTTGCAAACTTCATACTTCACTATTTTTCTGAAATGGTGTTGTTGGATAATATTAGGCAAATGACAATAAGTATTTGATATAGCATATAAATAATTCTTTTGAAATAGACCAGTCACTAAGCCAAGTAAAGTAAAATTCAATATCATCCCGGATTTTCTTTGATACTCAATTTAAACTTTCTCTGAGATTTTCTGCCGACTACGTTAGCCACAAAGTACCGATTAAAAGTAGTATTTCTTAGCCTGGTTACTAATGGATTGCTGCGATCGCAAGGATAACATACAAATAAATGAGCAATTCTGACTTGGTTGACGAGAAACTTTCTTTCCTAATGTTCGCTGTCTCTAGGATTTCCGACAAATCCCAGGGAGCTCCGACGTTCTTTCTAAACAGTCTTAGCGATCGCACCAACAAAATGTAAAGATAGCTTTACAGGTCATTAAGCCAAGCATTTCCCGAGGCAGTGCGTTGGGATCGGTGCGTTATGGTTGCGGAACTCTTCGTATGCTTCATACTATATTCGATCCTTCTTCTCGAGGTACATTTGTGTACAAGCTCTAGAGACGTTTCGTTTTTTCTAAGGAGTTGATGAAAGCAGTGGTATCCTCTATATAGGATAATTGCGCGATAGGCTGAAGAAGTGTTTCCTCTGAAGATAATATTCTCTGTAAGACTGTCAAAACCTGAGATTGTAGGTCTAGCGACCGGTATACGTTTTGTCTGTTTTCGTAAGCGTATAGAATATTGATCTTCTAGGCGGATGGAGAGTTTGTGAAAGCCATTTTTTAGTCGTGTCATCAATGTTTGCCCCGATGCATTTAGTCAATGATCTCATTAACCCTTGCCTGAGTGTTTTTGACTATCGGTGCTCTACGAGGTTTGTTGTGAATTTTGTTGTCGAGTTGCACTTTTGCCTCTTCTATTTTTTTCTGTCTCATTCATCACTGTTGTTGTATCTTAGTCTGCTTTCTCGAGGTTTTAAAGCAGAGTTGTTTTTCAACTCTTTTAGAGCCGTGACCTCATTGCGTGACAAATTAATTTTTGGCCAAGGTTACAGTAATCTCTATAAGCAGTGCTTTGACATTCCAAAGCTCTCAAGGACAATAGAAGGCTGATCCCAACAAATGGCTTTTTACCTTTATTCTCATATCAATGTGTCTTATCAAATTAAGTACGCAAGATTTGATTGGTTCATCTTTGCTTAAAAAGCGGGAAACTGGTTCAAGAATCGATAAAAAATCGATAATAGCAATAACGATTGAGTCTTATCACTAGCGATTGATATTTTAGCACAAACGATTGAGTTTTATCACTAGCGATTGAAAATTTTGGCACAAATGGCTCCCCATATTCTCAAGGGTCGAACAGACAAGTTAACAGTACAGTGGTTAAATTTAAAATAAGTCTTCAAAAACTCATTAATAATTCAGAAGCCCATTAACCTATCAAATGGCAGATAATACATCACGTGCAGTGATTTTATATCGATAAACCTCATCCTTATTAGTATGCGATGTTTTATCAGATAGAAAGACACTGCACGTGACTTATGAATATTAATTAATTATCAACACAGAAACTGACACAACAAATGGTGGGAACATATTTAATGTTCTTTCAACAAATTTCACACAGTAAATTTACTTTTGCACCAATTTAATAGTACAGTTGTGAAATACACATCTGGAAAAATTCTCTATTCCATTAGTACAGTAATCTGGTAAAGGCATATTAGACAATACATCATCTGAAACTGAAATCTGTTTTTCTCGTATGCTAATTTCTAACGTTCACAAAAGCATAATTGTTATGAACTCTCTTGACACACGCTTTTCCAAGAATGTTTTTGAAGCCGTTCAAAAAACTCGCAGCACGTGTTTTATCGGGTCCAAAACCCGATAAAACACTCCTGCTCGTTTTTTAAACATTACATAAAAGCTGAAGCACTTGTTCCCCACGAAAAGTTCAAACCTGAGATGTACAAGATCGTACTGAACAAAGGAGCCTTGAGGTACTGCGGCAGTTTCTTGATTTTGTTTGCGTAACTACTAAGATATATTTCTTTTGAACAATTTTCACGGGATTTTTTGCTAGTAAGCTAAAACGAATACAAATTTTATCTAAAACAGGCACATAAAATAGCATGACACCGTTACTATTTTCTTCCAGTATCAATCATTAGAAGAAAAAATATTACTAAAAGCGTGATTGCATCTTAAGCCAGTCCCACACTGGAAAGAATCTTCTCCACTATCGAGTTAAGTCACTTATCCGCAACGATGTTGTGAAATTAATCCGGACAGGCAAAGGGAGCTGTCATTCTAACAAAAGCGAAATAACATCTCCATCATTCGTGCACGTTCGGCTTCTCCGTCGAACTTTGCAACCAGAGAAGTTCCTTCACACAAACACATTGCAAACTGAAAGAGATGATAAAAAATGATGATCAATCATTGGGAAAAATGCGAGAAGAATATGTAACATTCCCTTAAATTCATTTTAAGGCAGAAACTATCGGTTGTTGATCGAGGTATATTTAATCATATGCACTTCTTCAGGCGGCCAGCCTATCGAGCGGTAAACGCTCGTTATCTTGTGAGGGTAAAGATTTCGTATCTTGACACCTCATGATTTAATGAGGATAGTGACTTCTGTAATGTAGCGAGTTAACTACTTACGTAACAAATTAAAGGTCCGCAGTTGTGGTCATCGTTCTGTTGGAAGTGCATTGGCTCGATGCAACGCCATTTTCGAGAACGCCAGCCCGTTTTCGTGTCAGCGGCCTTACTACAAATATAATAACAGGCAAATAACAGGGTTCCTTTATTCTCAACTGACTGCCGTTTTACATTGAAGGAGTGCATTTTTTACAACTACGACTTTATAATTATACACTTGTTATAAGTACTGAAAGTACACATTGCATGCCTATCATATTCGCTCTTCTGTTGGCGGAACAAGGAAAGTCAATAAGTCATGTCTACCGCACTTGGCCTTACCTTATCTCATCTATCAGTGATGCGAGAGAAGGATCTGTAGAGGGACTTATTTTTCGTGGAACATTTCTTGCCGAAGGGTCAAAAAAGTACCTGGTCTCTGTCGTTTTGTCCAAGACCTTTAAAACAAGAAGTTAGGGTTCTTGGTTTCACCTCAAATGAATCACATACCCAGTTTCATTAATTGCACTTGCTATCAATTGGTTACCTGTGCCAGCAAACCAATTTGATTAAGTTAAAAAGAAAGCTTACCAACAGATTCCAGTGAGATTTAAGTACTATGAAAGGAACAACTATCCTGGTGATATTTGAGAAGCTTTCTCCCAACAACTGCAACCTCGCATTAGGTCTTCCTTCATCACTTTCAGCCAAATTGTAGTATGCACCACTCACGCCGTCATACTGTTGGGTCAATATCCATAGCAAAGCTACCACAACCTGGTGTAATAGAAGCGACGTAAACATGAGACAAAACGATCGTTCTTGATTGTAGGTTATACATAATAATATTTTATAACGCAGACTGTTTTATGAACATGCTACCTTGTCTAAGAGCCAACCCTTGACAAAGCCATTTATGGAGCTCGTCTCCGAAGAGTGTTGCTCGGCCACATGCGGAGGAACAAGTGTCCATAGGTCACCAACCGTTAGTTCAAAAGGTCCGATCTCAAGCATGACGTCGTTTATGCTAGATTTCTTGACACAAAGGAAATGCGTGACAGGGTCACATTTGCGAGTTTTTGTGTATGACTTCTTCCTCATCCTCTGAAATGTAACAGTTATACAATTTCAATCTAAAGCCTGGATCTAAATTAATCTAAATCTAAATTATTATTCTAGATTATTCTAAATTATTATTCTATTAAAATCATTATCATTATTAAATTAAATAATCTAAATTATTTTTTTTATCAAATTCCGTTCTTTGGTTCTTTTCTTCAAAGAAAAATTATACTTAATTAGCACGACAGATTAACCAATACTAATACTTCAATGGTTGTTGTCAATCTCTCTTTGAAGTTTACCACCAACACCTATACACTAAAATTATCTCATTAGCCCTTGACTCCCATGATCTTATTACTAATTTTCCTTTCTATCTCTCATACAGTTCTTGTGATGTTAGTTTGGAGAATTTAGTATTGGATCAACTTACAATCACCTAACTGATATTTTTCTGTATTCTCATCTCTTTTCTGCTTGATATTATATTGATATTGTAAGGAGAAATTCTGTCTTGGTCACTCATTGGAGTTAAAGGGTTAGACATTTTGGTATATGATATTACTGACTATTTTTACAAGTTGTGCCGTGTTTTGACAACCATGGAGTGTGAGTCAAAATACAGACATTGAGCAATATAAAATCCCCACAATAAATAAGAACGATCTAAACACTGAATGAACTGACTGTAAACTGACTGCAAGGCAGAAACAAAGTGATAAGGATCTAATCTGGTGGAATTGCCTCAACTTACCACAAAGAGATCGTCTTTTGACAAGAATGCTGTACTTTGACAGGCTTGGAGGGTGAGTCAAAACACAAGCAACGAGTAATATAAAATGCCCAGCCATACTATAATCTGAAACTTCTAATTAGTTTTTTATTATTATTAACTGCTTCATTTCATGCATATTTCCTATCAGGTGTTAAAAGCGAAGCAAAGAGAGAAGCATGGCCACGCATAGCTGACCAGTTAAACAAGTTTTTTACAATGTAAAATACCACCTGTCCAAACATCTTGTGATGTTTGCACTTGTTTTGTGCGCTATTTGTACTATACTTAGTGCAGTTGTATATTAAACAAGATATTTACATACTTGCTGTTTTGAAATCTTACGGAGAGTCTCTTTCCTCTTAGCTACTCTTCGCCCTGTCCCAATGAGACCATTGGAAAACATTTCTGAGTTGACAGGCACAGAAGGTGCCTGGCCTACAATGAAAACTTTTGTTAAAACATGGAAACTATAGCAATTCAATGCATTACATTATGCAGTCACTAATAATCTCATGATTGATATTCTTCTCTATTCTCATCACCTGCCTGCTTGATATTGTATTGATATTGTTAGGAGAAATTCTCTCTTGGTCACTTGTGGGAGTGAAATGGTTAACATTTCATTTCACTATCAAAAAAGTCTGAAATTTTTCCTCAAAATATTTATCTGTGGTTACTTACCTATATTCAGTATTTCCACTTCCACTGAACATTTCTGTAAGTCTTTTTGAAATTCTACCTCAGTTTTGGGGTTACTCATGGGTTCCCCTTTCCAGTTTGGGCTTTTTAAATTCTTCATCCTCTTCTAAAATGTAATAGTTATACAATTTCAATTTAAAGCCTGGAGGGATTTGGGATTTATGTTTGCAATCCACCTCTGCTGACACAGAGTAAAACATTTCTGACTGAAAAATTACTGCCAGCTAATTACTCCCATGTTAATTGAATTATGGATCAATGCAAAAACCAACTACATGAAAATTAATCAACATACCTTTGGTACATCATCATTTTCTTCATCAAATTCTTGTAGCACCGTTCTCTTTTTCATTACCATTTCTTCAGACTGCTGAAAAGCAAATCAATTGTGGCAAAAAAAAATTTATTAGCAATGCCCAATGAAGCAGCATGACCACTCATTCACAATGAAAAAATTACTGCCAGCTAATTACTCCTATTTTAAGTGAATTATGTATCAATGCAAAAACCAACTACAAAAAAATTAATCAACATACCTTTGGTACATCATCATTTCTTTCATCATGTTCTTGCGGCTCCTTTCTCTTTCTCATTACCATCTCTTTAGACTGCTGAAAAGCAAATCATATGTGGCAAAAAAATTCCACTAGCAATATTGCCCAATGAAGCAGCATGACCACTCATTCACAATGCACTTAAAAAGAGAACTTGAGGATCCAGTCATGTTTGTAGTAACAAACTGATGATCATTTTATAATTAAATTTACAGTTCCACTAACATCCTAAGGGTTTGCATAATTATGCAATATTTCTTCTCACAAGTCAACAACTGAGAATGTCCAGTTACCCTTTTGGTGAACTACATATAGCTTGCAATGTAACAATTCAAATTGATCAGTTCAAGAATTGCTTCCAGGGCTTCATTTTCTTCTCTCTCCAGTAGCCATAATAAATACATAAATGAAAATCTAAGAAAATCATCACCCCTGAGGAGTGAAGTTATATAAAAAAACAAGATATTTACATACATACCATGGCACTACTGGAACATATTTCCAAGCCTGCATGCACAGGAGGTGCCTGGTCTACAATGAAAACAATTGTTAAAACATGGAAACTATAATAATTCAATGATCAGCACCTTCAAGAGTTTTCTCTAAGGAATCTGTTACCATGTCGTCTACAAGGAGAACTACCCTTGCGAACTGAATTCCCAGTTTTCTGGGAATTCCTAGGAATTCCTAGGAATTCCTAGGAATTCTCAAAAATTCCCAATTATGCAAATGACCCTTGCAAACTGAATTCCCAGTTTTCTGGGAATTTCTGGGAATTTCTGGGAATTCCTAGGAATTCCTAGGAATTCCTAGGAATTCTCAAAAATTCCCACTTATGCAAATTAACTCCGATTTAAAAAGCTTGGAATTACTGGGAATTTCTGGGAAAGGAAGACTCCAGTTTTGTGAGGACTTGGAATCCCTAGGAATTCCTAGGAATTCTCAGCTTTACAAACTACCTATAATTTAAGAAGTGTGGAACTCTTGGGAATTCCTGGGAATTGAATTTGAGGCAATTTTAATACCCTGAGGTCCACATAAATTCTAAGAAATTCTCAATACCTTGAATGTGAAGGTTTTAAGAAAAAGAGTAATTTCAGAGGCTTAAAACTTTGGCTCAATAAAAGGTATGCTATACAAAACTTACCAAGAGATATACATACATGTACATGTTTATTACTTAAAGATCATGAAATTTATTACTCAAACTAAGTTTTAGTAAATCTTTACATTAATATAAATTTTCTTATGAACCAGCTGTCAGTTATGTTAAATGGAAATTGCCAACTTCCCTAACCTACATTACTGGTTGCCTTTGTTAGAAAACCTTGGAACAGTCAAGCTCAGTTGCCTCAAACGCTGTCAGAGACTTTTTGTTGACAATACTTTTAGTAGAAATTTCATGCCTTAGACAAACAAATTCAACACCTTATTAATCTTTCTTTTTTCATGATTGTTGTTGCTGCTTTTTTAAGTTTTTTGCTCTATTTTCATGACTATTTATTGCTGTAATTTGTTTAGCTGTTTTTATTCTTACAAAACATTTTTGTAAGAGTTCCAATACTTGTGGATCATCCACACACTTTGCAAGCATTTGGCATGCAGACAAGACAGAGGTAGTCAATGTACCCTTTGAGGAAAAACACCTTTTATATGACGTCTTCAATTTACTTTATTTGAAACTCTGATCTGAAAATATTTGTCAACAAGACTTGTTAGTAGTGAGAAGTACCAACCAAGTTTCCTTTCATAACTTAATTTCTTAAATGTCCCAATCACTGGATCTCCCAAAAAAATATTACATCTTTTTATTTTTGGTGCAAATTACAAGTCCTTCTTTATATAAAAATGAAAAGTGCTAGTCATACTTCAATAATAACAGCTCTTAAGTTTACTTGTTGTTCTTCTCTGTCTGTCAGCTATCAACAAAATTGTTTTATACTTCGGGCAGTGCATAACTATTTGTGGACCAGAGTTCCAACGCACCTCTGTAATCGCATATAGCTACTCCTGTCTCTTGTACAAATGTTTCTCCTTTGTAAGACGCACTCTACTCTGTTGTCAATACTGCTTTAAGTTCAGTGGAAACGACTGACTGAGGAATCGAGATGGCGGTGTTGGAACGTGTTGCTGAACGCTTGCTACGGTCAAGCTTTGTAGATTTAGGTACTGGTACACTGGGATCATCTATGTATCTCTTACACTTCCGAATGTGGTATCCTTCTTTTATAAATATGAGGGTAAAAGACGATTTGTAGTCGCATTCAAAACTGTGATTGGCTTGTGTTATTTCTCACCTTTGCCATTAACACAACTCAAGTGAGTTTCGAGTCTTTGTTTCCTCGACAACTTTCGGCCACAAATCGTGCATTTGTAATACGATCGATTCTTGTCGATTATTTCTACATAGAGTGAGCTCACATCTTTATTTATATCACCAAGCTATCCATCTTCTAGAAGCAGAGAACCGGTCGGAGAAGTCAAAATAAAGTTAGGCGCTTCTCTTAACACTGCAATCGGCAAGCCAGCGGATTCATTTTGAGTTTTACCAACATGCGAGGCAGCGAGGCGTGCGAGGCACCATGCGAGGCGTGCGAGGCATGCGAGGCATGCGAGGCGTGCGAGGCATCGCAATTTCCTTAATTTTTACACATGACCATATCGTGGGCTCAAGTGTAGAACTCATCGAGCTTGTTTTTTAAGTTCACCGCTGACCAGGTTATGAAATAAAATATTGCATCGTGGGCTCAAGTATTTCCCAAATTATTAGAACAAAGCTAAAAATTCGGAGCTCCGCTTTCAGGCTTGGCACAATAATCAATATTCCCTTTCTTTGTACTCATGAGCCGTACAGGCGACACAAGGCATAAAACATTCGAGAAAATTATGAATAATTCATTACAATAACAAGTACAATAATATAAAAGCAGAAAATTACTTACTGTTGAATTAATATAATATATATAACAACTTTATTTAAATAATAACATATAACATATTATTAAAAAAGGGTTATAGAAGGGAGGAACTTAATCCTCATTGTAAACTATACCCCAGATGGCAGATGCTTGATGCTGATGCTTGATGCTTGATGATTGAAGAAGATTCGAAAAGAGATTCAACCACGATGTCCGAAGATCTCAGAAAGACACAAGGAGAAGCACCGGTCTATAAAAAAACCCTAGGAGGGGAACCAGAGTCGGGATTCACATTTGGGGGCTCCGACGGGAAGGCACGTGTTATTGCACAAATAAATAACAAGTTTATTATTTCTCTTCTTAAATGTTTTCGTAGCTCAAGTGGATAAGGTGTCTGAGGATGAGGAGGTCGTCAGTTCGAACCCCGTCGAGACTAATTTTTTTTTCGTGTTAAAAAAAACCAACCAACCAAACTATTTCGGCATTTTTTGATATTTTAAATTTTTTTCATATTTTTAAATGTATTTTTTAAATTCTTTTTTATTTTTTGTGTGCCTCGCATGCCTCGCACGGTGCCTCGCACGCCTCGCTGCCTCGCACTTTGTAAGGACCCATTCATTTTGCTAGCCAATGACAAGTCCTAAAAGATCCACGTGATCATGCCCGTGATCGGAAACAAAGAAGACTCCATTTGGCGCTCATCTTTGAATGTACTTTGGATCGGTTGATCGCTTTTCTCAACTGTTTTGCTTAATATAACATTTCTAAAGATAGCTTTTATTGTGGTTCAATGGGAAAACGAGAATAGCGTGAGTGTTTTAAAAGAGAAGAAATTCGTTGGCGCCGTGGAGTTAAAAGAAGGGACAACAGTTGACATATGGACCGGTACAAACAAGGGTCGAGTGGCCATCTGTAAAGCTACGATTTTGAAAGTTTGTGGTGAGTAAAAATTGCGATATTCGTTGTGATCAAAATCTTATAAAAGAATAGATGTAGCGGGTTGAATTAAGCTTACATAACGCTCGGCGCAACTGAAACTAGAATAATTCTGAGAATCGAATCGGTCACTTGCATGCCGCAGTTTCTTAAGCTTATGCTTTACAATGAAATAAACCTATCAGTAAGGTTTCAAGATTCCTCTAGTCACGTTTGGGAACATTCAAGATTCATAACAAACCTTAGTATATAAAGAAGCCCTCCTTGGTAAAAACAAAATAATGTATTCAGCCCTTTTTTAGTAAAATCCATGAGAGAGATGTACTAACTCCATAACAGAGATTTCTCAATTTGAGAATCCAATGAATGCCCTTTTCCTCATAGCCATCTCAAAAGCCTAGTCTGAGCTTTAAACATACATATTTTAATATATTTTTTTTTTTCAAATTCAGATGTCAAGGAATCCAGATACAAAATGGTCAAGGTTCTTGTTGACAACCTCATTCAAGGCCAACTCATTGTGAGCACAGGAAAAAAAATACAAACAGTACAAACAGCAGCTAAGTTTGCAGTTTAGGATAACTTCATTCCAATTTATTGTTACAGTTACAACAAGATTTTAATCAAAAAATCAATTTTATTTGTCTGTAATTAGCCCCTTCACTCCCAAGAATATAACTGTATAAATATAACTTAAGAAATTGTATTTTATGGAAAAGAATCAACAGATTTTATTCACAATTTGTGTCAAACCAAAATAAATGATTGATTAGAACTATTTTATATGAATAGCTGTAATTGAGGATTAATCCGTAGGAAGTTTTCAAGAAAAGAAAAATAAATCAAATTCCATCCTAATATTACCACACATTGATGTTAATAATTAATCAAAAATATTTTACATGTAAGCCTTAATTAAGCTTCTAAATAAATTTCATTGAATACTTGAATTTTAGCTGGGTTTTTTAAATTTTAAGTATTTATTTTATATCATTAGCCTCAGATTTTTGCTTAAAATTCCCAGTAATTCTTAAACATTCCTAAAAATTCCCAAAAATTCCCAGAAATTCCCAGAAATTCCCAGAAATTCCTAGGAATTTTTTAGATTTACAGCTTTTCAGGGAAAGTCATTGGTTCTCTGAGTTGGAATTCCTAGGAATTCCTAGGAATTCCAAGTCCTGTTGGCTATAAACTTGGAATTTCTGGGAATTTCTGGGAATTTCTAGGAATTTCTAGGTTTTTAGAACCAGAGTTGTTATGGTTGGGAATTCCTAGGAATTCCTAGGAATTCCCAGTCCGAATTTACCGTGAAAATTCACACCTTTATTCCTAGGAATTCCTAGGAATAAATTCCTAGGAATTCCTAGGATTTTCCTAGGAATTCCTAGGAATTCCAAAAGCCATTTCGCAAGGGTATTGTTAAGTAATAGAATTATTAATTTTCAATAATTTTCACACTAGGCAAGTGTGGAGTCTTGAGCCTCAAGCTTTCCCAAGAAAGAAAATGAGCATATGCAAAAGTGGAGCTTTTTCTCTTGTAAACACTGCCAATGTACCATCTTACCATTTCACCATCGAGCTTTTTCGTATATCTATCTATAGTTACTACCTATATCCATGTGCACCTCCCCTTCTCTTGTTGGCTGACGTGTTACATAGTTCCTTATGGCTTGGGAGGAATCTTCCATGGATCTACCCATCTCTGATTTCTTGTCAAGTTCCAGAAATCAAACAGTTAATATACAGTTTCAATCCAAAGTAATATAAAATCCCCACAATAAATAAGAACGATCTAAACATTGAGTGAACTGACTGTAAACTGACTGCAAGGCAGAAACAAAGTGATAAGGATCTAATCTGGTGGAATTGCTTCAACTTACCACAAAGAGATTGTCTTTTGACAAGACTGCCATATTTTGACAGGAGTCAAAACACAAGGAATGAGTAACATAAAATGCCCAGCCATACTATAATCTCAAACTTCTAATTAGTTTTGTATTATTACTTAACTGCTTTATTTTATGCACATTTCCTATCAGGTGTTAAAAGTGAAGCAAAGAGAGAAGCATGGCCACGCATAGCTGACCAGTTAAACAAGTTTTTTGAAATACAAAATACCACCTGTCCAAACACCTTATGATGTTTGTACTTGTTTTGTGCATTATTTGTACTTAGTGCAGTTATATAATAAACAAGATATCTACATACTTGCTGTTCTGTTCCTTCAGCCACTCTGTTCCCTTGCCCTGTCTCCATCACACCATTGGAAAACATTTCTGAGTCGACAGGCACAGGTGCTCGGCCTACAATGAAAACTTTTGTTAAAACAAAACTATAACAATTTTTGCATTATGCAGTCACTAGGAGTGTGTATCACAGAGTTTGGTTTTATATCATGATAACACCCTCTGGCTGATGGGCTTGTTTTTTCTCAGAACCTGCTTGTAAGAAAACATATTGGAATGGCAGGGAGAAGTTAAATCTCACGCAATAACCTCTACAAACAAAAGGGTTAAAAGGAGCAATCCTGGTGTTGCTATACATTTCCCTAAGAACCCACAAAAGTGAACATGAAAAGGTGACACCATTTGGCATTATCTCTTGCTAAACAAGAGTAGTTACTAATTTGTAGTTACTTAACATTACCTGATGAAATCCTCAGCTTCTGAAACTGTGTTTGCAGGTCAAAGACCTGAAAAAATAAATCAAACCAAAACATTTTTAAAATCTTTGGTTACTATATTACTTTCAATGGGTGTTTGTGCAACAAAGTTCAAGTTCAATTCAATTAAGATATTAAGTAAAAAAAATATTTTCTTCATTTCAAGGCAGGAGACTGGGAGGTTGTCTTCAATTGCAAGTAGAAGAAAACTGTGCTAAGGTTTGGATTGTATGTTATTTAAACATGATATTTACATACCTGCTCTTCATTTAATTGAGGCCCTCTGCATATATTTGTGACTGGTACCTTTGCTGCATTTTGCACTGTCACAGAATGTAAAGAGCTTCCTGTTGGAGCACCACTGGATACAATCTTGGACTCAGAAAGACCTAAAATGAAAACAATTGTTTAAACATGGAAACTCTATCTTTTCAATGGACCTAAATTAACAGCAGCACTCCAATTTGGACAAAAGTTGCAAATTGGCAACCAACATATTTTTTTTGTTTACTGTGATTACTCCAGTGGTGTCTATAACATCACTCCATAAGATTCTTATGTCTTCAAAGGCATCTTCTTTGTTAGATAATAACTGTACTACCATTTCTTTCAAGTCTTTGGAATCAAATTCAGAAAAGAAGTAATCAAAGAATTACAGAAAAACTCTAAGTATTAATAATAGAACCTTTTGAAATACACTTATGGATGAATGTTAGCAGAGTACAACCACAAATTTTCAACATTGGCAACACAGTCAGACTCAATACATGCAAGAGTATTCCTTTAATCAGATACAGCATACACTGACACCTTGAACACCAATGATTAAGAAACCTGAAATTAATACAACTGTCATCCTTTTACTTGATAATGGAATCAAGATGACTTTGAAATGTTGTGGTTTAAGCATGCTGATATTAATCCTTAAACACCAAGTACACATGAAGATGACTACTACGTGTAAGTGTGACAGTACAACAATTTAATTTCCTTCAAAATCAATTGCGGCTAAATTAACAGCAGCACTTCAATTTGGACAAAAGTTGCAAATAGGCAACCAACAAATTTTTTTGGCAAAAGAAAAAATAATCTCTCTTTGGTCAAATTATCAACCAAACAACACACCAGCATCTCTCTTTTTCTGTCTTGTCATTCATTTACCAAAATGAGCATTGAGTCAAACTGAATTTGTTGAGATAACTTTAATCTAATATCAATTTATCTGTGGTTACTTACCTTTATCCATTGTAATGTAATTTCTTTTCCTCTTTTTCCAGGTAATGAAAACTGTAAAAAAAAGTCATGCTTAAATTTAGCTCCAAGTTTCCAGATACAAAATGACTCCAGCCTTTAAGTCTCAACAGAGGAAAAATACCCAAGAAAGGGACAAAAAAATAAATGCACAAAGACAGACAAATAGCAAGTTCTGAGTGACATGAAAAAATTAAATGCAATAATTATCATAGCTACAAATATTATTAAACTTCAAGAATACTCATGGAATATTTCACAATTTCTACATCAGGAAAAACTATAGGAAGTTTTGGACTACATTTTAGCTCCATACCATCAATGATCTTGACGTTCTTAACTCTTTTGAAAAGTTTTACAAGTAGTAAATTCATAACAAAGTTATAGCCAAATTGTTATTCCTGTAGAAGCTTACATTAGTACAAGTGAAGGAGTGCAATTGATCACATGTACATGTTCGATCGAACGTACAGTATATTTCTGTCGAGGAACTCTTGATTGCAGTTTCTGAACCGATTCCATGTGGAGTTTAGCTTCATTACTAAAAATCTAAATTTTACGAGGTAAATCAAGCTCCAATAACTTTTCAAGATTTCGTCATCTCTATAATTTGTACTTTTCCACAGTACGAAATTACTTTCGCCGAACATGGTGAACGTATTCCGCTCACTAACATCGGAACAGGCTCTTTTTCTGCAGAATTACATCGAAAAAAGAAGGTTTCGCTGCCTTTGTAAATGATACCTCGTGATCTGTCAAATTCGAACGAGCTCTGAACTTGATTATAAAGCTAAACATCATATGAATTTTGTTGAACTTACAGTACTGCACGGTTGGTAAGAAGGATCTGATCTAGTAGAACTTACCACGAAAAAAGTGTTTTTCCACCAGGTTCTTCGAAATATTAGTATGGTCTACAAACTGCGATGGAAGGTCGTCGCACAAAAGTAAGTATTTTTACTGGTTTCTTTGTGAGAAATAATTCTAGGCTGATCATTCATCTAATAATAGCTTGCGATCTCGAGCCCAGGTCCATTTTGGCTGCCAAAAAAGGTAGGCGTGTCATGTATGGGCCATTATTATGTCCTTGATACATATTATGTCCTATACTTTACATACATGTAGTGTACTTAACATAAAATACCCTACACACACATACAAGGCTAAACAAGGCTAGATAAAGCTATATAACACAGCTCTACAGGGCTATACACAGCTATACAGGGCTATACACAGCTATACACAGCTACACAAAGCTATACACAGCTATAAAGGGCAATACACAGCTGTACAGAGCTATACAGGGCTGTACACAGCTATACAGTGCTATACACAGCTATACAGTGTTATATACAGCTTTGCAGTGAAGCAAACTCCTCGGTTGATTATGCTTTAATTACAACGATGAAACAGTTCTACAGGGTGAAACACAGTATAAATACGCTGAATGACAAGAACAATAAAGCTAAACGCAATAAAGAATAACGAACTTACGATAATAAGTACAATCAGATTAATCCGTCCATGCGAAACGAGTTCAAGTGTTTTTTAAAACAACATGGCCGACTCTCCACTCGTCACCAGTCCTACCGAGCCGTCGGTATATGGCCAGCGGTTGGCCGGCGGTAGTCCCTTCATCCCCCTCAGTCCGAGGACCTAGAGCGGTTCAATTTAAAGCGTAGGGAGGAGGACTCAAGTGACCCATTTTCCTGTTTCAGGTTCGTACCGTTTGGGTGGCCGTGAGATGCGACGAGAGCGTGGAACCGGTTTAGGCGGCAGTGGGAGTGGCGTAGGGGGCATTGAGGAGTCTTCATCGGGACTTGTTGGTAGCTGGAGGTCCCGGGACTGTACGTCGAGGTTTGGACTGTCGACCTGTGTCGGTCTCGCTGGGGTGAGGGGCGACAGTGGTGCTGGGGCTTGGACCACGTTTGGTTTGTTGGGCGTTGCCGCCTTGGGCTGCGTGGACTGGGGAGTCTGTAGTGTTGGCACAGAGGGCGGGGGGTTTGGGCACTGGTCAGCACTGCTGGTAGGTAGTTGTGAAGCTGTTGGCTGCTGTGAACGTATAGAGGGCGTGGTTGGCGTGTAGACTCGCAGGAAGCGGCGGTTGCATAGTGTGATTCGCCCAGAGCCGTCCACCTTGACACGGTATTGGTCGTGGCCAGCTGATTCCACTACTACCCCTGAGCGGTCCCATTTGGTGGGGTTTGGTCCTTGTTGATTCTGCAGGAAGACTCTCTCACCAAGGGTCAGGGGGCGGAGGGGGCGGGAGTGGGCCTTCAGCGACTCGGTTGTGCGGGTGATGCGTGTGCGAAGAGCTTCCTCCTTAGCTGCCCATGCTTGACGCCAAAGGGGTCTAATGTATGTGTTCGAGAACTTCTCAAGGCGGTTGACGAACGAGAACGAGTCCCTTAGGGGGCGGCCAAATATGATTTGCGCGGGTGAGAGGTTGCAGTCTGGGTCCGGGGTGTTGCGAAGTTGTAACATGGCACGTAAGAAGCGGTCGTGGTCGAGGCTGCCCGTCGGGCCTGTATTAGACAGCAGGAGGCGCTTGGCTGTTTTCACGGCAACTTCTTCCCGGCCATTCGATTGAGGGAAGCTGACGGAGGACACGCGATGTCGTACACCCCAGAGGCGGAGGAAATCTTGTGTGCCCTTAGCGGTGAACTCTGGGCCACCGTCGTTTGAGATCTCCTCCGGGACGCCGAACGTAGCGAAGAAGGAACGGAGATGGCGAACTAGGCCGGCTGAGCCGGCAAGGTTGGTCCCAGCTGTTGAACTTAGGACTCCAAATGGGGATAATGGTGGTGTAGATGGGAGAGGGGGGGTGGCAGCCTGTGAGGGTGCGTTTCGATTGCAGTCTGCGCATCCCTCCCTAGTTTCGCGGATGTCCTTTGATATCCCCGGCCACCAGACGATGGCGCGGGCTCGCTGTTCCATTGAGGAGGTCCCTTGATGGGCCGCGTGGAAATTCTGTAAGACTCTGCGGCGTAGGGATGGGGGGACGACGACACGGTCCTGGTAGAGGAGTACGCCCTCTTCTGCGTAGAGGGACTCGCAGATGGGCCGAAGGCTTGTCAGGGTAGGGTCGTCGCTGGCAATCGGTTTTCCTTGCTCGACTGATCGTAGGAGAGGGCCCAAAGAGACATCTGCAGCTGTCTCTGTCGCGAAGAGAGACCAGGAGATGGCGCCTAGCTCCTGGGTGTCGTTGCGGATGGTGTTCATCAACGCTAACTCTGCGATGTCGGGGAAGCTGGATAATCCAAGAGAGACAGTGTTCTCTGTAGAGGATTGGGAAGGGTGTCTTGAGGTAGTGTCGGCGGCGTGGTTACTCGTGCCAGGTAGATGTCTGATCTCGAAGCGCCACGGGAGAGTGCGCTGTTTGAGGCGAAACAGGCGCGAATTGGTGATCTCATCCAGAGTGCGGTCGCCGAAGATCTTGATAAGGGGTTTGTGATCGGTGACTGTCACGAGGTTGTCGCAACCTTGTGTAAAGTAGCGCGTCTGCTCTAATCCCCAGGCCACGGCGAGGGCTTCTCCTTCAATAGCTGCGTAGCGCTGTTCTGCTCTGTTCTTCTCAAGAAGCGGGAACCGGCCAGTGTGATTCTCCATCCTCGGGGGCAGCAGAAGGAGAAAGTAACCGATACCACGCTTGGACCAGTCAGGGCGGAGGCAGGTGCGCCTCTGTATGTCGAAGATTTCCACCCCCTGGCGGATAGCTTCAATGATGGCTTCCTTGGACGCTTGAAATGTTGACTCGAGCTCGGGGGACCACGAGAATTTGCAGCGGGGGCTGAGAAACGGCTTGAAAGGGGCCATGGAGTCGCGCAGCTGGGCGTAGTTGGAAACCTGGTTGACGAGGCCAAACCAACTCCTGTTGTCGGTGGTGCTAGTAGGGGAGGGGAAGTCTTTTATGGCGTCTAAGTATTTAGGAAGGGGTTCAATAGTGCTATCAGATACTCTAAATCCAGCGAAATCTACGCTTCTCTCAGCGAACTGGAACTTGTCAGGGTTGAGCACAATCCCCGCCTGGCCTACACGCGTAAGGAAGTCGATGGTCCTCCACCAGTGTTGTTCGAGGTCGGTGTCGTAATGGACTGTGTCGTCGACACAACGTTCCTTGCGCTCAAACTCGGCTAGGACGGCATCGAAGCGGCGATTATATCCGTCCCCTGATGACAGGAAGCCTTGAGGTGCCCTCGTGTAGCGCCAGCGGCCAAAAGGCGTGATAAAGGTGGTCAGGTAGCGGTCAGAATCACGCAGAGGAACACTGTGATAGCCGTTCCAGGCATCGGTCACGGTTTTCCAAGTGTCCTTGGGAATGCGACGGGCAAGTTGGAAGGGTGACTCCATGGCAAAGGTCTCACGTTGGCAGAATTTGTTAAGTGGCGAGATATCGACTGTGCGGCGGGGGGAGCCGTCGTGCTTTCGAGTGATGACCATCCTATGACACCACGTAACCGGTTCGCCGTATGGCACACGCTCGATGACGCCAAGAGCTCCGTCGCGTAGGAGGTCATCGTACACCCGTTGCTGCCAGTGGAGGGGTATGTTGGTCGGTGTGTGGCAGGCCTTAGGTGTGGCCGCTGGGTCAACATGTATCTCTATGGGTGGGCCCTCCATACATGGTAGCGCTTGATGAGGGCAAGTGTTGAAGGTGGATGAGGCATATCTGTCGAGAAGCCAAGCTTTCATTTTCGCGTTGTTCTCAGGCTTACAGGGGAATGGCAACTCGGAGGGACGTGGCGGTGCTGCTCCGCGCTGTGGACATGAGCACGTAGCGTTGTGGGCGGCGTTCGTTACTGGACAGCCTTGGGCCCCTGGACAGCCGTCGTTGAGGGCCCGTATAGCGTTGATGTCGGGTGATACGCGGGACGCGTGTGGCTGCGTGGCTGAGGTCTCTCTATCAGGTGGGGGACCAGTGGGGTTGCCGAGGCATGGGAAAGTGCTCGGTAGAAGTCCAAGGTTGAGTAGCGAGTCGTAAGACAGGTACATGTCCTTGACGGAGCTGCTCACATAAACCATGGAGTGGCATGCCGTAATCTCGCCGCTGCTGGACTGTGTAGCAAGTTAGGCAAAGAACGCTCCCTCTATCGATATAGGCGAGTGGTTGGCTGCTGAGAGGCTGAGGCTTATGGGGTGGAGGTCGTCACGAGAGAAACCGCAGGCTATGAAGTCGGACAATGACCACAAGTCCGATTGGGCGCCAGTGTCAGCTATTGCAGATACTTCGGCATAGATGTCTGAGGGGGTGTTGTAGGCGCCACTACCGGTCCTGCCTGGCCGGGAGAGGGATATGGTGATTGGGAGCCTAGGGTGATCTCGTAAGCGAGTCCTTTTCCACTCCCCCTTAGAGAAGATGTGGTGATCTAGC